>NC_056726.1:713756374-713856374 GCF_019279795.1 Protopterus annectens
CTTTACTTATTTCCCCCCTGACATCTCAGATGCTCAGATAAGAGCTGCCCTCTCCACAGCAAAAAACACAGCATCAATGGGACCAGACAGTGTCCCGGGCTGCGTCCTACATGAACTCCAAGAAGAGCTAAACCCAAACATAAAACTACTGTTCAATCTCAGCCTTACTACAGGATATGTACCCAAAGAGTGGCGTACATCAACAGTGGTCCCTCTCCACAAAAGTGGTGCCTCAACAGATCCTGGAAACTATCGCCCCATAAGCCTGACTAGCTCGGTCTGCAAAGCTATGGAAAGGATCATCATGGACCTCATAAAAAAAGATATTGGGGACCTACAGACACTGGATCCCACCCAGTTCGGCTTTGTTAAGGGCAGATCTTGCCACTTAAACCTGGTTGATTTCTTTGAAACAGTCACCAAGGCCATTGACGAGGGGAAGGTGGTCCACACAGCCTACCTGGACCTCGCAAAAGCCTTCGATACAATACCCCACTTGGGCATTATAGATAAGCTCACCAGCTTAAATATAAACTCCTATGTCACTAGATGGGTTGCAAACTGGCTCAAGGACAGAACCCACATGGTTAGAATTGCTGGAGCCATGTCAGACTCCAAACTAGTTACAAGTCAGTCCTGGGACCTCTCTTGTGCGGTATATATTTCTCGGAGGTACAGGCCAACACGGAAGGATTGTGGCTGACTAAGTTCGCAGATGACTGCAAACTGGGTGGCATAATTGACTCTCCAGCTGACACAAGCATCCTCCAAAAGGGCCTCATAGAAACAGACAACTGATGCCAGAGCCATGGCCTTAAAGCTAAACGCCAAAAAGTGTATAGCCATCCCCTTTGGCAAAAACAAAGTGCCCACAAATTACCACATAGGTGGTAATCCATTAAGTACAGAAGAAGTAATTAGGGACCTGGGGACCCAAGTTGATAGCAATCTCTCATTTGACAACCACGTGGCCAAAGTGGTTAGAAAAACATTTTATATAGCCCACCTAATCATGAAGGGATTCACATCTAGATCAGGGGAGGTCTTCGTGCCTCTTTACTCATCCCTCCTCAGGCCCATAATTGAGTACAATGCCCCTTTCGGGATGTAGCTTACCAGACACCTGCAGCAATTGGAAAGACCCCGAAAGTACCTCACCAAGAGGATCATAGGGCTCAAACAGATTCCATATGCTGCCCGGTTAAAGAAACTCCAGCTCTACTCAGTGGCATACCGCCTGCTCAGAGGCGATCTGTGCCTGACGTATAAAGCCATGTCCAACCCAGAATTAATGGACATGCTGCACCTCAGAAAATCCAAATCCCATCGAGCTACACACTCGAGAGACTTGAACCTCAGCACTGAAATAAATAGGACATGCTGGAGGGACAGATTCATAACCCAGAGGCTCCCTTCACTCTGGAATAAAATCCCAGTCCAGGTTAGGCAAAGTCCCTCATTGACTCTCTTCAAGAGGAATCTTGATGAGTGGATGGGAGATCGTAGGTTTACCCTGGGTATCATTTCTGTGTCACTGTTAGACAGAGGCACAGTATACTAACCTCGAAAAAGGGCATAGCAAAATTAATTTAAAATGTGTGGCGAAAGCCAAACACACTCTGGCTAGGCTTATAAATGCCCTAGGGCAGATAGCCTAGTATGAACCTATGAACCTATAAATTAATGCTTATTCTTGTAGCGGTTTGTTTGCTTTACCTGTTTCTTGTAACGTTGAGTATTTTACATAAATAACTGTTTTATGCAACTGTTACAGGATATATGGGACATATTTCCTACTATCACAGGACATTTGCCATTGCATTATATTTGATCTGGACACAACTTACATAAAAAGGGACTGTCCCTCACAAGGTGGGGCAGGTGGTAACCCTACTTATGTCTGCTTTACAGTGCCTTAAGCACCCTATATCTGACCGCCACTATGCAAATGTGTAAGGTATATATTCCCGATAATGCATGTGGGGAGACGTGCATCATGGTCAGGTGTTTAATCCCGGGTCATAGGTTCTGCAGGACTGGCTGGAGGCTGAGCAGTCTTGTGGACAGCTACTGCTCATACAACTTGTGTCCAGATGTATACAAGACTGGACATCGTGTTGTGACACCAAGTCTAATGTTTAGAACAGATACATATCCCATGAGGGATATCCAAAAATTGTGGGAAATGATGACCATCTTTGCTTTACGGCTGTAAGGTAGGGTTATACATGCAAGGGATACATAGTTTGCAATCCTGAGAATGCCTAGGGTGAGACTGCCTACTAGATATGAGTAGGGGTCACTATATGCAGATATGGCCGCACCTATCTAGCAGCCCGAATATGGCTGGTTTTGGTGGACATTCAGGAAGAGGGGTTGGTGTGCTGTGAAGGGGATAATGGGTATTCAATTCTGTATCCAGGTGTGCTGGGGTTGGATGGCTCATTTCAGGCCAGACCATTATGTGGGTATGTGCCAGTAACGTTTCTGAACATGTGTATTGCACATTTTAATATTCACATGTTTGTGGGATTGTATTGCGGATGTGTATATTTGTTCTTGGGTTATCTTCCTGATTCACACACTGCTCCCTTGTAGACCTCCAGTTCACCTATTGTGCATCCAACCCAGTCTCCCATTGGCTATATATTACATTACCCGTCACCCCCCCAACCCCATATTCCACAATCGACATTCATCCCTTCTCTAGTTGATGGCCCATGGCACAGTCAACAGAACACATTGTGTACACTACATATCTCTCAAACCAATATGGTTGTAAGGTCTACACAAACATTTCAGATCAACCACATGCTGTATGTCACGCACATAGGTACTCGCAAATACTTATCTTTCATGACATGGTAGGTAGACCCGGGTAATAACCATTCATCTATGGGCCATCCTGGCAAGGACGTCTTGGACTGCAAATGGGCAGATATTGGATGAATGCTCTGACCATTGGTAGGGTTGCCACCTTTCATATGACTTTGATGGGACATTTTCTTGGCACACATCTGAGTTTACAGGCCAACACATACCCACGGTCATTACAAAGGATAGTACTTTAGTTTCATGCCTACATATAAGCTTTTATTGTTGTGGCAGTGTAGTTGCTTATTCTGTTTCATTTACTTGCTTATTATGTTTCTTGTAACATATAGGTATTTTACATACGGACATATGTACTGTATGGGACTATTTCATAACATATGGGGCATAATTATGTCCTACTATCACAGGACATTTCACATTTATTATGAATTTGGTATGGACACACCTGCCTAGAGGGGGACTGTCCCTCATAATGTGGGACAGGTGGTAACCATACCATTGGACTAGGCTTGGCAATTGGCGACGCTCTAACACGATGCATTTCGCTTCCACTTGGTATAAGTAGTGACACTACAATGGAAAATGGGCACATGATTTTAAATATCTTTGTTCGAGGGATGGGGATTCAGCTTCGTGCCTTTGTGTTTACTTCTTATTGTGGTGTTCACAAGTTGTCTTGTATGCTTTGCATACATTTCAGTATCCACGGACACTGACAGGAGTGATTACTATTGGAGGCAGGATGTACTAGTCAGCATTTTAGGTTGCGCGTATGCAGCCGACATGATCACACCTCCATGCAGCGCTTGGACATGTCCCCTGCACTCATACATGTTTCTTATGCTCTTGGCCATTACGGCAGCGCACCTTCATTAATATGCATGTGGTGCTGCTGCGCCATCTCTATGCCGCACGGTCGGCGCAAGGCTAACGCCATCCTTGCGCCGAGCTTCATGAATCCTGTGAGGAGTCTTTAAACCTCAACTAGATCAGTGCCTATAGAGTTCCACAGATAACCTGGCACAGGGCATGGGAGAATTTCATCCTATGAATTGTTGTAATGGAATGCATTATATATAGTGTAACTATGTGTACTTGTTCCGTTTGAGTGAGTATTCCTACCCAATGCATTATTTTCTTACTCTTATTTTGCACTTTACTGTTTTCACACTTGATTCATGTATCTCCTCAATATTTCTCTTCTCAGTCAACTGGAAACCATTATTTTGTCATATTTGAACATTAAGCTGTAGGCACAATTTGTTTTTCCTTAGTTGAAAAATGAGACTCAATTTGCTTTTGGTACTGAAGTTTTTTTCCCCTTTGACCAGCTTCTCACAGTGACAACTTTCTGTAACTTCATCTTTACTTCAGTGCCAGTACATCTCTGGACTTATTTTTTCCCATGAAAATTCTCAGTGAAATTGCCAAAGAATCACTTGTTTTTCTTCTAGTATTTTCCTTCATAATCCTGTAGTAAACATGCTGTCCTCAATGTATCTAGTAAGTGTAATCCCTTGTCTATTTATATTACACTTTTATATCATACTGCTGTAGATAAAATAACATTTTCTACACTCTCAAAGGTGACTTGTATAAAGGCTTTTTTAGTATGTTTAGTGACTTTGTTGACTTGGTTTTATCTAAATGTCTTTACAGCAGAAATATCCATCTTATTTCTCATAAAAATTAATTGCCTATAGAATCATATATCATTTCTGCATCTGTAACTAGTTTCTTGAACATTCCAATGCTCTTCTGCTTTTCATATCTCCATTCCCAACTATCTTTTTTCATAACAGTCTTCTTATACGCATTGCTATCTTAGAAATATTAGGTGAAAACTTTGGGCACTGTTCATAAAATTGTTCTGTGTAGAATATGGCTGATATTATAGAACCACATATTAAACGCATGATTCATAGTCAAAGGTATGCAGCAAGGTATGTTCTTTTGCACAGCTTTACTCCATTATGTTACCTTTATACTATATTGTCAGAGTGCATATGCAAATGATACCCCATCCATGATCATACCACACAATTCACACACTCAACATCATTGGTGTAAAAGCTGGTCTCAGTGGGGTAACCCGTGGGATAACAGCAGCATATAGTTTGATGATGTTGCACTCCTCCGCTCAGTAATTCCCTTTTCCCTGCCAATATGTTGCTTATCTTTACAGATCTTTGGCTTTTAAAAAGCTAAGAATGGAAAGTACTGCATTAAACAACAACAAAGAAAACAAAAACTCTGTTGCATAGTACCTTTACCTCACCACTTTATCTTCTGGTGTTGCATCACCAGGTAAAACAGTTCCTTCACTCACTAGCTGAATCACATATAATGATATACTCCTCTTTACTACCACTCTTGTTCACACCCCTCTTGTTCACACCATACCTCCTTACCTTGTATGAAAACCAGTTTCTTACGGGATTTCAGGTCCCAAAAGGCCATACTATCACCCCAGCTGTAAATCCTACCACCTTCAACCATACTTACAGTACCAAATCCTATCCAACATCTTGTTCAGTCTATCAACATCTCAATCCCAGGCACATTAGCTCTAGATCCAAACACTACCACACACTAATAAACAAATTCCTGAAGTTCATCACCAAGTATAGACTCAACCTAATACTTGGTGGTGATATTCACCCCAACCCTGGCCCACTCACTTCAGATACACATACCCCCTCTACTTGTAATCTAAGCTACAAACCTACAATTTATAGGCCAACTAACTCTCTCCTAGTCTGTCATCTCAATATTAGAAGCATTAATAACAAGGTACATGAATTGCATGCACTTCTGGATGTCCACTCCCCTGAGATTCTCTGTTTATCTGAAACCTGGTTAAAACCTACCACTAAAGACAATGAAGTGTTACCACCTGGGTACAACATACACAGGCTGGATCGTGCTTGAGGAAGGGGTGGGGTAGCTGTACTCTATAAATCTGAGTTGAATGTCACCATAGACGTAATACAACCTCCTCAGATTAATAACTCTGAGATTCTTGCCACCAAATTGCAACTTAATAAAAATAAATGCATTAATATCATCTGTATGTACATTCCCCCAGGTAACAATATATCTACATTTGAAGATATCCTGCACTGGTTATCATGTCACTACCCCCAAGAAACCCTACTACTTGGAGACTTTAACATAGACTGGGGTACCTGTTCCTTAGAATCCCCAACCACCCATATTAACCTGCATGCATTTACACAAATCATATCCACCCCTACCAGCATAGGTAAACCCAACCAAAAGAAAGTATACTTGACTGGGTACTCATAAACAGTCACCCCCAACTGTACACCTCTGGTACCCTCCTTAATGGCCTAAGCGATCACCTTCTCACATATGTAATTAAGCACAAAACCATTAATTCCCAACAACCCTTACTCAGAAAGGTTAGAAACAATAAAAACTTTGACTCTGCCAAATTCCAACAAGAACTAAACTCATGTAATTGGTCTATTCTAAAACACCTCCTTAGAGGAAGCAGTAGCATACTTTAACAACAAATTCCTTGAGATCCTTGATTTGCATGCACCTGTTCGTTCAAAGAGAACCAAGGCAAAAACTGCACCATGGCTTTCTATAGAGTCTAAACTCAAAATTACCCTTAGAAACAAAGCATGGGCTTTATGGTGTTCTTCTAAAGACCCTCAAGATCACATTAAATACAGGCAATCCAGGAACGAAACCAAAAAATCAATTTTACAAGACAAAAAATAATACTACTGTAATTTACAGACAGTAAATCAAAATAACCCTCAGAAGTTTTGAGCAGGTTTACATAATCTACTACATCCTGGACAAACTTCAACCCCAATCCCTGCTGCTACTATTGATAAAACCCCTGAAGATGTTTCTGATAGTTGTAACCAATTCTTTACTGAGACAATTCAAGCCCTAGCTAGCCAACTACCTCCTAGCTCCCCTGGTCCTGAAAGTAGCACCCCTAGAAACCTACTTGCGTTCTGCTTCCAACCAGTCACCACTTCACTTATCCGTACCTTGATCAAAAAATTAAAACCCACTACACTTTCTGCTGATCAACACCCTACCGAGTACCTACAAAAATCAGCTGATGCTATTGCTTACCCCGTCTCAATACTAATCAATCGAACCATAGTGGACGCTAAAATTCCCATCATCTGGAAAATATCCTATGTAATCCCACTTCACAAAGGAGGCAGCTCTACTGAATTCTCCAATTATAGGCCAATAGCTATACTCTCTCCACTTGCAAAGATTATGGAAAAATGTATTCATAGACAATTCATGCACCACCTAATCCAAAATCGCCTTATGGCAGACACTCAGCATGGCTTCCATCCTCATCACAGCACTACTTCAGCCCTCCTAGCCTTTACTAACACCATAAACCATAATCGCAACAATAATTATATATCCTCAGCCCTCTTTTTGGATCTTTTCAAGGCATTCGATATGGTTGATCATCAACTTTTAATCCACACCCTGCAAACATTCTGTCTGGATACTGGAGCCCTCCAAAGGTTTCAATCCTACCTGAATGGTCGACAGCAGGCTGTCCTCTGGCAGAACAAACTCTCTAACCTTCTACCTAACACCCTCGGAGTACCACAAGGCTGTATACTAGGGCCCTTGCTGTTCTCCATCTTCATTAACGACCTTTATACTGTCATCCCAAAAGTCAGCTGTATCCAATATGCTGATGACTCTACTCTGATTTGCTCAGCCACATCTCCAGTAGAGTTATGGTCAGCTACCCAGACCACCTTTAATACAATAGAAAACTGGCTTTCTGAACATCGTCTGATCCTAAATCCCCAAAAAACTAAAATGCTGTTATTTTCACCAACACGTAGGTCTACCGCTTTCACCTTTACCATAAAATCAAATGATGGCACAATAATCTCCCCGACCCATCTACAAAACTATTAGGTGTCATCATAGACAATAATCTCAAATTTGACCTACATGTTAACCAAACTATCAAAACCATCAATAAAAAACTAGGGTCACTTTACAGAATAAAAGCCTTCCTAACCCCTCCAGCTAAAATTGCCATAGCTCGCTCTCACCTTCTTTCAACCCTTCTGTATGCATCCCTACTCTCGAATTTGAACAAGACTATCCTTAACAAACTCTCAATTTGCTACAACCACATTGCCAGGTTTGCCACTGGGCTGCCTTTTAGGACACATCATTGCATCAGTCTAAATCAGCTTGGTTGGCTTGAACTACCTAGCCTAATCCAGTATAACCAACTGATTATGGCCTATAAAATCCTCTATAATCCGGACAATACTCCTGCACTTAAAAATATTATCACCCCCTATAACAATCCTAGACCGCTTGATCCTCTAACAAACTACTAATTCAGACTAGCAAAATTAATAACACAGCCGGTGATTCTCTCTTTGCAAACTCTGTAAGTAGATCCTGGAACTCACTTCCAGCTGATATTACCTTACTTTCCACCTTAGGTCAATTTAAAACTAGACTCAAACAACATTTGTCACTTAACTGGCTATGTCAATGTATCAAGCCTGGCTAACTCGAATGTGTAAAAATCTGTTAACCAGTTTACTGTGTAATTTAATTTAATCCTGACTTGTGCTCAGGACTAACTTTAACCTGTGGAACTTGTTTAACTTGTTTACTTATGTAATCTCTGTAAATAATCTGTTTGTAATATGTAATGCTGGTATTATGTAATGCTGTATCTGCTTACCCTTGGAGCTTTTCTCCCCGGGCCTCCTCTGAAAATGGACATGCATCCAGTCGGACTATCCCGGTCAACAAATGTAAAATAAAATAAAATAAATAAAAATAGTAGAAAAGAATCCATTGCCAAAATAGCTTCCTGTGGTGGATACAACCCTGGTTTCACAACCACACCTTGTTTTACTGCCATACAGCAAGTTCCCACCAATGGGAGATTGCTCAGTGTGAGAACTTGCATAGTATTGGTTATCCTCACTTCCATAGTATGGTAATGACCCTGCCTCTGTTGTCATGCCTAATAAATGGCAATTGTTTATTAATTGTAGCTAGGCATAACAGCAGAGCACAGTAAAGAGGGGATATATATTTAATCAGGTATGAGTCTGCTATATAAGTGATTGACAATTTTCCCCTTTGTGCTGTATTATACTTCAATGTTCATTGTTCAACACAGTGAATGAAATGTCTATAGGATGAGTGCCATTTGTTCTTGTGTGTCATTCACAGACATAGGCATTCCTTTGATGTTAGTATCCAGAGCGATGATTCATGTCTCAGACTTATAGTACTGAATAGTCAAAATACGTGTATGTATCTGCACACTATGTTTTAATGAATTGCATGGCCCACAAGCAGTGCAGCATTCCTGGAAATTATTATAATGCCTGTTTTGTGTTCTGCCTTTGGTATTTGCAGTTGCACAACTCATCTGACATTTTCCATATTAAGCTTTAGTTAATATAACATTAGAATAAGACCCATGTATTTTAGATTTGTCACTCTTTTTTTATGTTTGCTTTTATTTATGCTTAAAATCATGCTATTTGTTTATCAGCTGAATCAATTTATTTTTCATACTGTTCTTGTGACTAGCCTCACTCTAACACATCATTCCTTATTTTTACCCCACCTTCCAAGATTTCAGTTACTTGTGCAAAAGGTCTTTGGAACATCCAAAACAAAAAAATCCCCCATATGTAATACATAGAATATATATAAATGCCAAGTGAATACTTTGGTATCATTAATTTTATTGCTAAGAAGTTTTTGCCATGGTGCTTAGTGCAGCGTTACTTTTAAATGTTTAAGTATTTCTAACTTCACTAAAAATAATTTTGTGAAGATAGTGCATTGCTATTCTGGTTTCTTAACAATGGCGATTGATACATTGGCACACCTTTCATACTTCTATACCTTTCTTGTGCCCTTTTTGGAAAAAAAATGAAAGATTGTGTATAAAACTCCTAACCAAATTTGTTTTCAAATGTATGTCTAGTTCCATTTAGAAAGGGAATGGTTTGAAAAGCCATGTCTGTACACTTATTTGTTTTATAATAAATTAATGCCTCTGATGATGATAAATATACAATGGAAGTCTAAGGGGGGGGGGGGCATATCATGAGAATGTGGTATCAAAAGTGCATATTTTTGAGATTTCTTAATCTAGCCTTATTTGCTAGAAACTCTGAAAGCACTGTACTGAAAACAAGTTAGTATTTGTCATTAGTGAGTTCACATCCTCAGCTTTTGGCAATAAGTAATGGGCAGGATTCACGAAGGCTTGCATGGAGTGTAAGAGACGTGTAACACTCCATGCAAGCCTCGCGATCCAGGAACAGCCTGAAACTCCGTGTAAGAGACCAGCTAAAACGTCTCTTACATGGACTGGGCATGGATATGCTAAATACCACACTTGCAGCTGAAAGGCATGCAAATGAGGTAGAGTAGCGATCCACGAAACAGAAAGCAGCCCGTGCAAGAGCCGTTTTAGCTGCAGAAATGTTCTCAGTTGACAACTGAGTACGTTTCTGCAAAAATCACAATGGAGCCATGTCAGCTCCAAATAAAGGGTGCATATGTGTCAGGCAGCATGCCAATGGCCAAATATGTGGCCATTGACAAGGTACCCCGATACAAATATTAATAAAATATATATTTTTTTCCGGCGATCGCCGATGTTTAAACGCAGCCCAGCCCCGCACAAATGGGCTGCATTGTATAAAACATAAAAATGAAGGTTATAAACCCACAAATGTGGGTTTTATGCAATACATGGAATGACAATGCAGGGACCAGCAGACCAAAAATGACATGGCCACCGTTTAGTGGTTGCTAAGGAGGGAAGCTGAGTCTAAGACATGTAACTAAGCATTAGTAGGCAATCTGATGTAAATGAGGGTTAGGATACTGAATCCCACAGTCACATAGCAAATGAGCACATTCTGAGTAGTGTAAGAGATACATAAGGGGGAGGAATAGAGTAGGAGATAGGTGACATCACAGGGGGGAATGGTAGAAAGAAATGCAGTTCATTGGAGGTCAGTGTTACATGACAGATGACAGACACAGATCATGGAAAGGGGAGTGCCACAAGATAAGCATGGGAAAGTCAAGAAATGGAAGGTGTACACTGTTACTTATACCAAAGTTTCTTGCTGGTGCATCTTGCAAAGTGTGCGCACCATGAGGCGCGAGTAGGACAGTGTGCATGCGTGTAAGGCAGACTGAGCATGTGGGAGCGTGTTGGTAGACTTGTAAGACTGTTTGCGCTAGTGTGCACGCGTGTAGGGCAGACTGAGCATGTGGGAGCCTGTTGGCAGAGTTGTAACACTGTTTGCACTGGTATGCGCGTTTTAACCCAAATAAGCAGATTCCGAACCATGTAAGCATGTGTGTGCGATTGTGTAAGCCACTGTGAGCGTATTTCTGCTGGTGTGCACATAGCTCCCCCCTGAGAAAACATAAAGGAAAAGGAAGCAACAGAATTAGTAGGAAGCTAGCAGGGAATACTGCTGGAGCTAGCAGGTGAAAACAATTAACAGCAGGCAATTACACAGGCAGAATAGTAGCTCAGCCAAGCACTTAAAACTCTGCAAACAGCAGTGCAGGATGTATCTCTCAAGAGACACTGCAAGACAGGAGTAAGCTATTAGAAGTGAAAACTGAAAAAGCTGAACTCAGAGCAGAAATGCTAGGGGCTGCCATAGCTATCATAATGAGCCATAGGCAACTTGCTGAGGGTGGTGACAATGCAGATGGTGCCAGACAACCCTCAGTGAGGAGACAGAGAAGAGTGTACAGGCCCAGGGTTACCTACCATGGGTTACATGAGCTGGAGATAGTAGAGTGCTATAGAGTGGACAGAGACCTCCTGCAGCAAATTGTCGAGCTGTGCAGACCACGCCTCACACACAGAACCAACAGAGGGGAACCCATCCCAGTGGAAACCAAGGTATGTGTTGGCCTAAGAATACTAGCAACAGGTACCTTCCAGAGACCAACTGGTGATATGATGGGGATATCACAGGCATCAGCCTCCAGGGTACTGCACTAGTTCCTGGATGCCATGTCAGCACATGTCGGTGATCATGTATATTTCCCCAATGCCCGTGAGGTATTGGCCAGCAATATGTGTCTCTTCCAGCAAATAGCGGAATACCCTGAGGTAGTGGGTGCAATAGACTGCACGCACATACGCATCAAAGCACCAGCCGGTGAGCAGGTAGGGCCTACATTAACCGCAAGGGCTTCCCCTCCATCAACTGCCAGGTCGTGTGTGATGCCCAGGGCATAATAAAGAATGTGTGTGCTGGCTGCCCTGGGAGCTACCATGATCCCCACATCTGGCATTTGACGCAGCTGTACCAGACATTTGCCAATGGGGACATCCCACATGGACACCTAGTGGGGGATGCAGGTTATGCACTAGAGCCGTGGCTGATGACACCCATCAGAAACGCACACACACCTGAACAGGAACGCCATAATGAGGCACACGCACAAACACGTAATTTAATAGAGCATGTGTTTGGGCTGCTCAAGTCACAGTTCCGGTGTCTGGACACATCTGGTGGAGCCTTGCAGTACTCACCAACTACATGTACCCAAATTGTCATGGTATGTGCTATGCTACATAATATGATCTTGTGAAAACAGCTGCAGCAGGACCAGCATAGGGCCGGGCCAAACAGCCCCCCAACATTGCCAAGGCCATCACAGGCAGAGCGTGACTTGGAGGAGGAACAACCTGAGCCTGCCCCAGTAGGCAGAAGGAGGCGTGCCCAGTATGCCCTAGCCTTGGCAAAGAGGCAATGCATAGCACATACACTGGCTCAGTAGGAACCCTGGGAATGATACCCCTCTCTGACTCACTCATATAATAACATGGATGCCTAAAATGACATAACCTGCTCTCAAACATGTACAGGGAGTGTAATATGTGCATCCGACAGAGGCAGCCCTGCAGCACCACCTGAGGCATGAATGCCATGTGTTAAGTAATGTAACACCATGTAGTATATGCACACTTGAGGACCCTGACTAACATCCTACCCTCACCAAGCATGATGCCACAATATGACGATGGGATGATCAATTGCAATAATTGGCTGAAGTATTGCAGTTAGTCAAAGGGGATCCAATGTGTTTCAGCCTGAGATGACATGCTGAGCATGACATGATGCTCCACCTGCTAGGGGTGGCATGCACCTATCAGTCCAGGCCTCATGGATACTGGCAAAGGCTGTCAGTACCCACAGCGTGCCCTGAATAGGTAAGTCTCAAAACACAAACCCACCTTCATAGGTACCACAAGGGATAGGAACCTAGATGTAATGCTACCCAATGTCAGAAGTCTAAACAGCAAGATGTGTGCAATGTAAACACACACAGTATGGAGAATGTTGATATCTGTCCTGTAATAGAAAACTGGGTCAAGGCTCACATCAGCAACCTAACACTACCAGGTTACACCTCATACTGTGCTGTACAGCCTCAAAACATGGAACAAGCTACAAAAGGAGGGTGACTAGCAATAATTGTCAAGGATAACCACACCCCCATGTTGGTACCACAACAAGAAGCAGCATGGACTAGCCATGGTCAAGTACCAGTGGCTAAAACCGCCTCCCAGTATATAGCCTGCTACAGACTACCATCCTAACACCAGGAACTGCACCTGGCCTATGTTGGAATACATAAATATATCACGCCCCCCAAACCACATTATATTGGTTGACTGAAAATACCCAGACATACACTGGGAGCATTATACTAGCACCAACACTGTAGGAGAAAAGTTCCTAGAATCCATAAACCAAAATGCCCAGGAACAACGTACCACTCCCACAAGAGGGGTAAGCATACTGGATGTGATAATCAGCAACATGGGTACTGGATGGCAAGATGAGAAGTGTATCCCTCACTGGTAAGACCAGACCATAGAGTAATCACACCGGATATACACATCCTGACCACAGTTCCTGGCCAGAAAACCACAGTGAAAAACATGTGCAAAGCATAAGTTGCACCCCTGCAAACTGATGTGGAATCCATTAAAGGCCCTGTGCAGGTGCAAAATATGGGACACACCACAGAACCTGTTATACAGGCATTCCATGAACACAGCCAGGAATGCTTGGATTATGCAATCACAAATAACAACAAGACACAATGCCATACACGCAGGCATCTGGCATGCTGGACTCCAGCCATTACCAAACCATGCAAGAGAATGAGGAGGTTACTACATGATAGAGCAAACATAAAAAGGGAAGTAATCACTGATCAGTAGTATGGCAAAATATGTCCACACATACAATCCACTAAGGCCAGCTACAACAAGTAGAATCTGTGAATCCTGAGGCAATGTTACACCTGCCCCAAGTACACAGACAACCCTCAACTCCCCCCAATAAATACAAATATATGTGAGAGATGCAACCATTTATCCAAACCGGAGGCTGAGCTCCCCCAACTCAGTACTGTCAAAACTAGTCAGGAGGAAAAGGTAATCACACACACCACAAACCCAGTCCCACATAGACTTATCACAACTGTAAACCAAACACATAAACACAGAAAAACATTCCTGGAGGCCCTAATTACAAACACACCACACCAACAGAGTCCTCCAAAGCAGACCCCCTAGCAACCACAACCTCCAAACATAGCACATGCAACACATAGTACACAAAGCTGGTGTGCCAAACAGTCACAGGCCAGAAGGAGAAACAACATGCCTGATACAGTTGTAATAGGTGTCTCTATAGGCAGACACACTGCTGTCCCACTCACCAGACTGAACAAGGGAAAGGGTACAGTAAACTGCCTGTAGGATGCTACAATACACCACATAACACAAGTACGCAGGTCATCCCAAAGCAAGTAGAAATATGATGCAGTCATTCTCCATGCTGGTGTGAATGACCTGAGATGTACCTCCCTGGACTACATGAAAAGAGACATGGATGAGCTCTCTGAGTATGTACTCCAGGCCGGTATGACACTGGCTGTTTGCAGCATCCAACCCTCACCAAGAATGATGCCACAGTACAAACACAGAATGATCAGCTTTAACAGGTGGCACAATTACAGCTGTCAGTCCAAGAGGATCTAATGTCTGTCTGCTTGAGATGTCATGCATGACAAGCCATGCTGCTGTTCCAGGGGTGGCTTGCACCTGTTACCCCTGGGCATCTGGATATTGGATAAGGCTTTTGCCACATCCATAGAGCCGTATGTAGGCAAGGCTGAAAAGACTAATCCACCACCCTAGAAAACATAAGTGGTAAGAAACATAAGGGTAATGCTGACCAATGCCAGATGTGTAAACTGCAATATGCATGCTCCTGAGGCACTTCCCAGTATGGAGAACATCGATGTCTGTGCAGTGACAGAAACCTGCTGCAAGCCTACTGACAGCACACCAGCACTACCAGGTTATACCTCATATCATGCGTTATGGCCCCAACACCTGGACCAAAACATCAAAGGAGGGGGAGTATCCATATGCAGCACAGACACCCATATGGCCAGGTAACTGACAATGCACGAAGCAGCGGAGACCACCCATGTGCACCTAACTGTAGTCAAAACTGCTGTACAGTCTGTAGCATGCGACAGACCACACTCACACACACAGGAACCCCAGCCAGACGTCCTGAAGACACTGGACAGTATGAATGTCCCACCAAATACCAAACAAGGTACTCACAAATTACCACATAGGTGGTAAACCATTATGTATGCAAGGAGTAATCAGGGACCTAGGGACACAAGTGGACAGTAACCTGTTATGTGACACTCACAATGCCAATGTGGCTAGGAAGACTGTCTATATTGGACACCGTATCATGAAAGGATTCACATCTACATCAACAGAGGTCATTCTGCCCCTGTACTGTTCTCTTATCAGACCCATAATCTAGTACAACGACTCATATGGGATGTACCTTACCTGACACCTGCAGCGGTTAGAAAGACCTCAAAGGTACCTCACCAAGAGGATAAAGGGTCTCAAATATATGTCATATGCTGCCTGGCTGTAGACACCCCAGCTGAATGCAGTCACATACTGCCTACACAGAGGCATTGTATGTCTGTTGTACAAGGCCATGTCCAACACAGGAGTAATGGACATGCTCCACCCCAGGAAATCAAAGCCATTGGAGCTGTGAGAGTGACAGATGTCAACCTCAACACATAATGAAATAGGATGTGCTGGAGGGACAGATACACAACCCAGAGGCTCCCCACACCCTGGAACAGGATCCCACTCCATGTTAGGCAGAGCCCCTCACTGACACCCCTCAACAGGAATATTGCCAAGTGGATGGATGATCGTAGATGTACACTGGGGGTCTTCACTGTGTCACGTCCAGACAGAGGCACAGTAAAGTAAATCATAAATGGCCATACTATTCACATAGCAAGGGGCGGCGAAAGACACACGCACTCTGGCTAGGCTTACAAATGCCCTAGGGTGGATGGCCTAGTATGAACCTATGAACTTATGAAGATACAAATTGTACAGGACACTAAGGATAATCACAAGGCTTACTCAACTGATGGTAGGAACCATTTTGGGAATTCACAGATATGCTCCGAATCACACAAATATTACAAACAACATACCAAACACACACACATATTGCCAACATACAACCTGACAGGTGCAGTGCAACCCCCAGAATGCAAAATATCTATCCCAGCAGACTGCTGGCCCCCTGACATTGCAGATGCTGAGGTAACAGCCATCATCTACAAAGCAAAACACACAGCAGCAAAGGTATGAGATGGTGTCCTGGGCTGAGTCCAACATGGACTCCAAGAAGAATGGAATGCCAAATGACACTACTGCTCAATGTCAGCCTTACCACAGGATATGTACCCAAACAGCAGTGTACAACAACAGTGGTCCTTCTCAACCAAGGTTTTGCCTGAATGGATACTGCAAACTACCACCCCAGGATCCTGACAAGCTTGGTCTGCACAGCTATGGAAAGGATCAGCATGTACCACAGACATAAAGCTATTGGGGACCTACTGACACTGGACCCTACCCAGTGTGGCTGTCGAAAGTGCAGATCCTGCCCCTAAAAATGTATGACCCATTTGAAACAGTCATTAAGGTCATTGATGAGGGCAATGTGGTCCACACAGTGTAGCTGGACCGTGCAAATGCTTCCATACAATACCCTACGTGTTCAGTATGGATATGTTCACCAGCTTAAATATAAATCCCTATGTCAGTAGAGGGGTTGCAAACCAGACCAAGGACAGAACTGACATGGTCAGACATGCTGCATCCATGTCAGACTACAAACCAGATATAAGTGGCATCCCACAAGGCTTGGTCCTGGGACCTCCCTCGTTCCGTATATATGTCCCATAGGTACAGGCCAACATGGAAGGACTGTGACTGAACATGTATGCAGAGGAGTACAAACTGCCCACCATATCTGACCCCCAGCTGACACAAGCAACCCACAAAAGGGCCACATAGAAACAGACAACTGGTGCCATAGCCATGTCAGCAAGCTAATTGCAGAAATGTGTATAGTCAACCACCGTGGATATACAGTAAGTGCCCACCAATTACCACACAGGTGTTAACCCATTACGTACCTAACATGTAATGAGAGACCTGGGGACACAAGGTGATAGATATCCTGCATTGGACAAACATGTGGCTGTAGTGTTCACAGAAACATACCATATACCCACCTAATCATGAAAGTTGTCAGATCTAGATAAGGGGAGGTCACTGTGGCTCTGCAGTCATCCTTCATCAGCGTCACAATTGAGTACAATAGCCCCTGTGGGATGTACCTCAGCAGACACCTCCATCAACTGTAAAGTCCACAACAGTACCTCACCAGGAGTAGCAAAGAGCTGGAACAGATGCCATGTGTTGCCTGATTAAACAAACTGCAGCTCCACACACTGCCATACTGCCCACCCAGAGGCAAGCTGTGCCTGATGTATAAAGTCATGTCCAAGCTGGAATCAATGAACATGCTGCACCTTGTACAATCTGAATGGCAGTGAGCTATGCACATGAGAGACCTGAACCCCAGCACTGACATACATAGGACAAGCTGTACTGAATGATCCATAACAAAGAAGCCACCCCCACTCTTGAGTAAACTCCCAGTACAGGTTAGCCAGAGAGTCACCCATTGACACTCCTCAAGAGGAATCTTGATGAGTGGATGGGAGATGGTAGGTTTACCCTGGGTATCACTGTTATGTCACAGGTAGATGGAGGCACAGTATACTAACCATGACATATGTCATGGCAAACTCCAGTTACAATGTGTGTCGAAGGACAAACACACTCTCTGACTAGCATCAGAAATGGCCTAGGGCACATCGCTAGTGTTTGCCAATGTCCACCTATTTTGTGGAATACACTAAACTGAATAAACGAAAACCAGGACTAGTTGCTTCAGGCAGAACAAACAGACACTTTATTACGTGAGCGCTTTCAGGAAATTCAATGACTTCCCTTCCTCAGACAAAAGCATATGCTTGCAAGCTTCAATAAATAGCAAGCCTTAATGCATAAATTAAACAATCAAATAATTAACAAAAATCAGACATTCTTTGAAGATAAATCAGTTAAAAAGCCAAATGTAAGCTTAAGAATTAAATACTACCCATAAAGCAGAACTTTAAAAAGGCACAAGCTATAATAAAAATAAATTAAAAAGTGCCAAGGACACCAACACTTACAAAATTGCTACGTAGCAGAAAACAAATAAATCAACATAGAAAAGATAAAATTTAATTTAATCTAAACCTTTTTAGAAAAGGTGGGCAAAAAAAGACTAAATAAAAAACAAAAAACAAACAAAATATAAACAGAGCCACCAAAGGCATGTTTTTAATCTACCTTTTCAAGGCTAATCTTTTGAGACAGCATTTAATGGACACGGTCTCATTGAGACCAGGCATTAAATAAGATGCAGTCAAAACCTGCCATCTTAATTCTTCGATTTCAAGATTAATCTGCCAGGGCCCATCAGAGGAGGAGGTAGTTCAACAGAATCACCTGAACCCAGCTGTTCAGGTTAATGATACTGGTGACTTCTTTTTGTACAACTACACTGACTTTTTGTTTCCGAAGGAGATGATTGAGTTTTTTTCTTTGGGGCTAACTTTTGTGCCAGACTCTGGCCTAAACTTGGTCAACACAATTATAGACCTTAAATTGTTTGTTCGAAAACTTAATCTCACTTCTCTTTTGGGAGTAAATTCATCAGTTCAGGAGGTTTTACGGGTTTCTAGTGTTTATAACCCACCCTTGCACCCGGTCCTTTCAGCATATGAAAAAAAAAATTTGTGAATTGGATTTCGTACCTTCTGTCAAGGAGGGTCTAGAACGAAGAAAGGAGGGTTTAATATAAAAGACAATGAACGGGACTTTATCAGGCTTCTAAAGGACTGTAAAATAAGAATGATGAAGCCGGATAAAGGGGGTGGTTTAGTTTGTATGGATCATGACACCTATGTTGCATCTATGTTATTACATTTAGAACATCCAGCCTATCAAAAGATTAGCCGTAATGAATTGAATACTGCTTATGCTAAAATTAAACAGGTCTTGGATGACTTGTTTATAGAAGCTGCTATTGATGTTGATTTATTTGCATTTCTTTCCATGCCAGCCCCTAGAATAGCTTCTTTTTTCGGCATTCCTAAGATCCATAAACGCCTTTCCGACCCCCCTTTTAGACCAATTGTGGATTGTGGATTGTGGATGGGAGAGGGTCTATCACGTATGGATGTGCCAAGTACATTGATAGCATCTTAAAGCCCCTTATTGAAAAAGAAAGTCAAATCTGTAAAGATTCTTGGGGTTTCCTAAGGGCTTTCAGTAGTTTCCTGTTTAGAGATGATTACATCTTTTTGACTGTCGATGTGAGGGACCTCTATACAGTGATCCCTCACGGCTTAGGCTTAGAGTGGGTTAGGGACTTCCTGTACATCAGAAATGTTAACAACAATACCATCTATGTTGTTGAAACACTACTTGAACTAGTTCTTACTAACTTTATGTTTTTTGAGGGAGATCTTTTTGTCCAGAAGTCAGGGGTAGCAATGGGCTCCCCCTGTGGTGGCAGTTTTGCCAACTGTATTATGGCTCAATGGGAGACCACAAAGTTATTTGAAGATCCGCTTTTTAAGCAAAATGTTGCCTGGTACACTAGGTATCAGGACAACATGTTTTTCCTGTGGAAAGGACCACAGGATGCTATTGCTGACTTCATTGCATCTATTTCTAGTTTAACTGACTTTTTGGAGTTCACTTATAGTATTGGGTTGGATTCCATCAGCTTTCTTGACATATGTATCCAAAAAGATTATGTCAACAAAAATTTTAAAAGTTCCATCTTCAGGAAACCCACCTACTTTAATGCCTTTCTCCATTTTTCAAGTTGTCACCCCTACCACCAAAAGAGAGGGGTCGTTAAAGGGCAGCTTGTTAGAGCTGCTAGGATGGTTTCTGAGGAAGCCGACTTTTTGGAGGAATGTAAATTGTTGGAAAGAATGTTTATAAAGAGAGGATATCCCTTGCCACTTGTGCAATCTTTAGAGATGGAGGTTATTAATAAACGGCAACATGGATTTTATAAACCACTATTGCTAGTTTTTGGGTTAGAAGGGTCTGAAATGGAAGAACTAGTTACCCCATTGGAAGACCTAAGAAACAATAATAGAAATAAAAATGTTATTAGGTTCTTTTGCACTTACAACCTTGACCATTCCTTTATTAGGGCTACCTTTTAGGTTTTAGGTGATCAACCCACTATCACTTTTAGAAGAGGGTTGAATTTGAAATCTTTACTTCAATACACCAATAAAAGTAAGTGTTTTAGGCCCAAAGGAATGGTAAGATGCGGGTGTTGTCACCAATGTAAACACCTGAACCTAGCCTATCAGGTCAACATTAGGGGGGTTCAGTTTAAAATTCAAGGTCACTTTTCCTGTGACTCAATGGGACTAGTTTACTGTGCTCTATGTCAGGATTGCAATGCCTTTTACATTGGTAAAACTGAGCGAAAGCTTAAGCAATGCATATATGAGCACTATTATGCAATCACTAAATGTGACATTACGAATGTCCTAGCTAGGCACATTAATGATCACCCTGGCCATTTCTTTAAGTTTTCAGTTCTCACCCAAATTAATAAGGATGATAGATGTGGGCCCTGGCAGATTAATCTTGAAATCGAAGAATTAAGATGGCAGGTTTTGACTGCATCTTATTTAATGCCTGGTCTCAATGAGACCGTGTCCATTAAATGCTGTCTCAAAAGATTAGCCTTGAAAAGGTAGATTAAAAACATGCCTTTGGTGGCTCTGTTTATATTTTGTTTGTTTTTTGTTTTTTATTTAGTCTTTTTTTGCCCACCTTTTCTAAAAAGGTTTAGATTAAATTAAATTTTATCTTTTCTATGTTGATTTATTTGTTTTCTGCTATGTAGCAATTTTGTAAGTGTTGGTGTCCTTGGCACTTTTTATTTTTATTATAGCTTGTGCCTTTTTAAAGTTCTGCTTTATGGGTAGTATTTAATTCTTAAGCTTACATTTGGCTTTTTAACTGATTTATCTTTAAAGAATGTCTGATTTTTGTTAATTATTTGATTGTTTAATTTATGCATTAAGGCTTGCTATTTATTGAAGCTTGCAAGCATATGCTTTTGTCTGAGGAAGGGAAGTCATTGAAGTTCATGAAAGCGCTCACGTAATAAAGTGTCTGTTTGTTCTGCCTGAAGCAACTAGTCCTGGTTTTCGTTTATTCAGTTTAGTGTGTTTGCATCGTGCCTTTATTTTGTGGAATACACTACCAATGTTGGACAAGCCTGGTTTAGGTAGTCCATATCTGAACATAGTGCAACATGGTCATATGTGCACAACTGGCCACTACACAGTCTGTTGTGCTCACTATGATGATGTAAAGCAGTGATAGGACTAAAGCCCAGGATACTGTCCACCACAGTGAAAGTACTGAACCAGTACACTATACGGTACTACAGTGTTAGGTCATTATGAAAGGATGTTGACAACTGTATGCAAAGTATCCCATGCAATCCCTGCAGGCACAGTATAATCCCTGTTGTGGTCAGACACGAAGCAGTTGGCCAGTAAGTACACAACATGACACCCAACACACAACCATAAACGTGAGATATTGTTGAAGTTCACACTCACCCAAATATGTGGTGGACTGCAGAGTTCAACATATGGAAAGCTCACACTGGGCATGCTCGCACACTTTGATAAATGAGGCATATGTCAGACAACATGCCATGGAAAGGCTGAACTGGGCATGCTCACACGCTTAGGCCATATCTCCGTTTAGCAGTTGGCCACACATATCTGGTATTTGTACGTGTCATTCCACGAACCAACCACAACACAGCAATCTGCCCAGTGCACACAGTAAATGACTACAGAGACATAAGTGATATAGTGGATCCCCCTCATATTCAAACATCTTCCACAGATACACAAGTTGTTCATAGAAACAGGGAATGCTATGGCAATAAAGACCTGCAAACAGTCTAACAGCAACAAATATTGTGCATCTGACAATTAAACATATGGGTGTAGAGGTCAATACTAGGCTGTTTGCCCTAGGGAATGACAGCTTAGCCAGAGGGTGCTTGGCATCTGCATCCCCAGTACAGTAGGCTACTGTGCCACTGTAAAGTAGGTCACATAAGGCAACGTGTGAGGCTAATGTGCTGTGCCTCTGTCAAGCAGGGACACAGTGGAGATCCCAGGGTTTGAATGTGCTAAGCCACATCCATGTTGTTGGTTTGTGCTGGAAGAGGGTTGCTGAGGACCTCTAACAGTAAGTGGGCATCAATAACAGACTGAGGGAAGCCCTATCTGCATTGTCTGGACAATTTCACTGTCAACACTGTGTTGTGATGATTATGTGGGATTGAAGTGTCGTGCCGGTACTGTTCAGAGATGTCCTCCCTCTGTGGACTATAGCTCTGCAATGTATTAGCTCACTCTGTCTGTTGGACAGCTCATATATGGCTGGTGTACACCTGACAGGTGTCTTGTTGTGGAGCAGTCATGGGTATATGTGGGATAGCATGATCAATGCAAACCTTACACATGCTCATAGAATGCAATTGTCAATGATTATGCAGAGTGGCCAGTATAGTCCCCCAGCATGGGTTCTTTGAAGTCTTCCACCCCAGTCTTCACAAGTGTAGAGTATGCTTGTGCTAAATACAGTTTGTTTGCAGTGACAACCTTGCCTGGGGGTGGGGATGGGATATGGATGTCCAGGGAAAGGTGGGTATGGTCAGATATCAACAATGGTGGTCTACCTCTGGTGTGGAACAGTGAGTACCCATGTTGCAGATGGACAGGTGCAATATGTATTCCCCCATGTGGCTGTGGTGAGTGGTTCTGCCATAGCACATGGACCCACAAATTGTAGTGGCTGTAGGGTAATGTTGTAGAGGCCTGAGTAGTTCCCACACACAATATGCCTGTACCTGATGTTAACAACTGGAATGGTGTATGTGAACACCTGCATATCTCGGCACTGTTCCCAGGGAAGCAAAGTGTGTGTCCTGGATACGGGAGTGGTGTTCTGGACTGGTTGTGTTGTGTGTTACAGGTCCTGTGGTCACGAAGCATGGTATAGAACATAACCTGCCAGTGTGATGTGCATATCTGACCCTGAAGTAGGTGGCTGCAAATGCATATATATGCTATCCCCCACCTGACAGGTAGTACTAGATGTACATACCGCTGTAGAAATAAAGATGTCAGCACCCTATAAATACTGCAGGTGCAGAGCAGATGCCCAGTAATTCGGATAGTGCACTCTGCTAATGCGTTTCCCTCAAGTGTCATAACATAGTTAGGTAGGGGTTTGAATCCTGCAAATGCCCAGTGTGTGTGGAGGGGGGTTAGTGTGTGTGCAAGTCTGTGTGAGGGAAATGTCCCTTTTGGCAACTGGGAAAACACTCTACAGGATGCACAGTCCCCTTTCTAAGCACTGATGATGTCAGCACCCTATAAGTAGAGCAGGAGAAGGGAAACCTCTCAGTAATGCAAATAGCGGGCTCTGCTAATGCGTCCGTCTCGAGTGTCAAAACATAGTTAGGTAGGGGTTTGAATCCTGCAAATGCCCAGTGTGTGTGGAGGGGGGTTAGTGTGTGTGCAATTCTGTGTGAGGGAAATGTCCCTTTTGGCAACTGGGAAACACTCTACAGGATGCACAGTCCCCTTTCTAAGCACTGATGATGTCAGTACCCTATAAGTAGAGCAGGAGAAGGGAAACCTCTCAATAATGTGAATAGCGCACTCCGCTAATGCGTCCATCTCGAGTGTCATAACATAGTTAGGTAGGGGTTTGAATCCTGCAAAAGGCAAGTGTGTGGATAAGGGGAGTGTGTGTGCTGGCAAGTCTGTATGAAAAATATGTGCATTTTGGCAATTAGGAGAACACACTACATGATGAACATTACCCTTTCCAAACACTGATGATGTCAGCACCCTATAAGTACATCTGGGGAACAGAAACCTCCCAGTAATTCAAATAGCGCACTCTGTTAATGCGTCTCTCTCAATGTCATAACATAGTTAGATAGGGGTTTGAATCCTACCAATGGCAAGTGCATGTGTTTGGATGAGGGGAGCTTGTGTGTGTGCAATTCTGTATGAAAGACGTGTGCCTTTTTGGCAATCAAGAGAACACACTACATGATGCACATTACCCTTTCCAAACACTGATGATGTCAGCACCCTATAAGTACAGCCGGAGAAGAAAAACCTCCTAGTAATCCGAATAGTGCGCTTCGCTAATGCGTCTCTCTCATGTGTCATGACATAGTTAGGTAGGGGTATGAATCCTGCAAGTGTGTGTGTGTGTGTGTGTGTGGGGGGGGGTAGTAGTAGTAGTAGGGTGTGTGTAATTGCAAGTGTGAGAGAACAGTTCCTTTTGGCAACTACTACAATACACCAGATGCTGCATATTCCCCCAGTAAACACAGGTGATGTCACCACACTATCAGTACAGCCAAACAGGGCTAATTGCCCAGTAATGCCAATAGTGCGCTCCGCTACTGGGTCTATTACCACTGTCAGAGCACAGATAGGTATGTTTTGGAAACCCTCAACTGCCACGTGTGGTTGTGTCACACAATATGACCATGTGTGGGTTGTTGTTCATAACAATGCATGACATTGCTTAAACCAGCAATGGCAATGCACACATGATGTATGTGTGTGACACATACACATATATACCTGTGACCTTCAGTAGTTACCATGTCTGACACGTGCCTCAAGTGGAAAAATGGTATTTGCAATGCATAACATTATGACTGTGTCTTACTGTGCAGGGGCCGCATGCAGTATGTGTATATACAGTGTGAGTTGTGGGGGGGGGGGTAGTAGGGTGTGTGTAATTGCAAGTGTGAGAGAACAGTTCCTTTTGGCAACTACTACAATACACCAGATGCTGCATATTCCCCCAGTAAACACAGGTGATGTCACCACACTATCAATACAGCCAAACAGGGCTAATTGCCCAGTAATGCCAATAGTGCACTCTGCTACTGGGTCTATTACCACTGTCAGAGCACAGATAGGTATGTTTTGGAAACCCAAAACTGCCACGTGTGGTTGTGTCACACAATATGGCCATGTGTGGGTTGTTGTTCATAACAATGCATGACATTGCTTAAACCAGCAATGGCAATGCACACATGATGTATGTGTGTGACACATACACATATATACCTGTGACCTTCAGTAGTTACCATGTCTGACATGTGCCTCAAGTGGATAAATGGTATTTGCAATGCAAAACATTATGACTGTGTCTTACTGTGCAAGGGCCGCATGCAGTATGTGTATATACAGTGTGAGTTGTGGGGGGTGGGTAGTAGGGTGTGTGTAATTGCAAGTGTGAGAGAACAGTTCCTTTTGGCAACTACTACAATACACCAGATGCTGCATATTCCCCCAGTAAACACAGGTGATGTCACCACACTATCAGTACAGCCAAACAGGGCTAATTGCCCAGTAATGCCAATAGTGCGCTCCGCTACTGTGTCTATTACCATTGTCAGAGCACAGATAGGTATGTTTTGGAAACCCACAGCTGCCACATGTGGTTGTGTCACACAATATGACCATGTGTGGGTTGTTGTTCATAACAATGCATGACATTGCCTAAACCAGCAATGGCAATGCACACATGATGTATGTGTGTGACACATACACATATATACCTGTGACCTTCAGTAGTTACCATGTCTGACACGTGCCTCAAGTGGATAAATGGTATTTGCAATGCAAAACATTATGACTGTGTCTTACTGTGCAGGGGCCACATGCAGTATGTGTATATACAGTGTGAGTTGTATATGGTATAATCCCAACAGCAGGGGATACACATCTGGTCTGGGCCATATAGTCTACATGTAGTCGATGAACAGGTGCTGCATGTTCCCACCTGTTGTGGGAGTGGTAACATGTTGTTCCACTGCAATTCAGTGAATACATGCTGGGAACCTTTCAGCTAGTTTGTTGTAGCTTCAGTAATGCTCACACACAATGTTTGGCTGGATGCAGTCCAGCCATATAAAGACATTTCTAGAGACTGTCATATTGCCAGTGTTGTTAGGGAGGAAAGGTGGGTTTCCTGTGTATGGGAGGGTTGTGTGTGCCAGGCTATGAACCAGAAGGCAGTCCAACACACTGTTAGCTGCTCATGGATAGGCCCTGATGCTTTGTGCTGTGCCAACAACTTGGAGGTGTGTGTATCTGTGGTGCCTTGAGATACCACCCCCCTGTCCATGTGTGTTACATGTGTAGGGGACAACAGGCATGGTATGAGGTATAACCTGGCAGTGATGGGTTGCACCTGTGAGCCATGAATCAGGAATCTGGTATTGCACAGATATTGCAGTTTACCGTGCTGAGGACAGTGTCCAGTGCATGCATCCTGCGGTGTACACTGCTGGTGTTGTGTAGCATTACTGTTAGTGTCCTATCCCATGTGATACCCACGGAGGTGGCTATGTAATCCATGTCCCGCAGCAAAAGGCACTATGTGTGTATCAAGGGGCTTTGCCAATATACAATGGCCCATGGGTGTCATGTGCAAGCTGCCCCTCGCAAATCATTGTGGCTTCCCTAGCATGTAAGCACACGTTGACAGCCATTGGATACCCTATGAATGACATTGGAGATTGAGCAGAATGTAGACATAGAACACCCTTCCTACATATTGTGGTAGCATACCTGGTAAGGGTATGATGGCAACCAAGGTCAGGCTCATACTGGCCCGTGCCACATGCAGAGAGAGCCCTTCTATGTTCCCTATCATGTAGTCCAGGGAGGTATGTCTCACGTCATCCATAGTGGCATGGACAATGACTGAGTCATATGTGTCCATGCCTCTGACTGACCTGTATGCATGTGTTTTGTGGTGGACCATAGTGCCCCACGGGCATATCACTGTGACCTTCACCATGTACAGCCTGTTGAGCGGGACCCCACTGCAGTGGCCAAGAGAGGTACCTGACACATCTGTAGCAGGTGTGTTGTGTAGCCCTACAGGCTGTGAGTGTGTTGCACACAGGATGTGTGTGCCATGTGTGGCATGTGCTCTGTTCCGACTTAAAGTATGCCTGTGTGCCAGCTGCGGAGGTGTGTGATGCTCAGGCAGGATGCTATTCTGAGTCTCCAAGTATGCCCCAGTGTGTTCGGATTGCTGTCAGTGCGGGTCTATGTCAGACTGGTATTGTAGTCACTGTAGTATGTCATGCCACCTGACAGGGTATGGCAGTACTGGGTTCAGAGTGCTCAGTCCCCAGATTGGCTATGTGGTGGCATCTCACACATGTGTTGTACGTTCCTGGCCAGGGGAGAGGGTTGACTGCATACATGTGGCAGCTGTGCCATTGCCACATGACTCACATAAACCACAACTGGACCATAGAGGTGATTCACAGGTTACCTTTGCACATGCTACCATAGTAGTGTGATTGCCATGGTGATTACCAGCACATAGGGCCAATGGGGAACAACATACTGAAGGTGAGTATGTGTGGATGTACTGCTACTGATGTCATAGCACTGGCATATATGACTGCACACGTGGGTAAATGCCAGGTAAGTCATATGTAATGTGTCACAGGCAACGTACATGCGAACAGGACAGACAGTGACATTCTGTCAGGTGGAAAATTGACATACGTATAGTACGCTATGCAGATGTCACTAGGAATCCACAGAAGCTCTGTAACTCTGCATTGCAGGTGGAATCAGTGTTCCAGGGAACCTCAAGCAAACATGCATGCAAACAAAGCTACAATAAGCAGGGCTGGAAGTAGTCCATTGTACAACAAAGAAGGGGTAACACTTCCAGTAGGTAACAGTGCAAATATGCAGGCACTATCAACATGTACCCAGGAATGCACAGCTCAGATGTCCATGGTAGAACTGATATTATGTCATATTTAATTGTAATTTGTATTAAATTGGTACTGCACACATATCAACATGCGCAAACATCCACATTGCATAGTCGTTGTGGGCAACATGCCACCATTACTGTATATGTCCATCATTGCGTATCACTACTTGCATTAGCTTCTCCCCTGTGCTACCTATGTATGTGGCTATCTGTTGACATCCTTACCACTGGTATGCAATAATGTGCAGCTGTTACACTATGGTACTTACTATGGGTGTAGATAACAATTCAGGACAGTCATACAGTTACTGCATCAGGCATGCTGGGATATACACACAATCATATCAGCACACTGTACTGTTACCACCATGGTACTAGTAATACACTTCTATGTAGTCACCCTGTGCATCAGCAACGTGTTTACCTGTTCCTGCACTGATGTTGGAGATTGCAGGAGGTGGCACAGTTTCATCATATGCACAGGGTGTGAATTAGGTATGCCTGAGTCTGCCACTGATACCACCAATTGACATGTATGTGTATGTGTGTTGGTGAGGGACAGCAGTACAGGGTAGGGCACTGTTGGTGCAGTGTGTGCATGTATGTGGTAGCCCTAGGTGTCAACATTTCACATGTGTGTATGCATGCACACAGTTCCAGCTCATGGCTGCCATATACTGGAGTTTGTGGACAGCCAGAGACTGCACCTGGCAGGTCATACAGATCAGTGTCTGTGGGCACGGACATGGTACCTGTGCCTGGCAGGGGTGCTACGGACCATATCCAGTACTAAGCCAGACTGGGTACTGTCATCAGAAGCGGGAGTTTGTTGACTGGACACAGGTCCCTGTTGGGACTGTCCAGAGCCACGTGCATGTGGTCTCCTGGGGCGGTCTGATGACAGCACAGACCCAGCATTGCTGGGGCTGCTGCTGGCACTATAGGGGTGTCCGCGGGCCTGTTGTCGTCTGCACCGACTGCCAGCTGCTGCTTTTGCTGGCATATGGCCACGTCGACTCTGCAACCGTCCACCATTGCCCTGGCTCATGGACATGTGGTTGTGGAACTGTTGTAATATGTCCCCACAAAGTCTGTCTATGACATCGGTGAAATTACGGATAGCATCCGCGATGTCATGCATACTGTCAGTCATGGATGTGCGACATGCTCTCAGCTCCCTCAGACCCTGTCTGGTGTACCTTTCCATATGTGACTGTGCCTGCTTGACAGCCCAAAACATAGCTGAGGTTGACAGACCTCTTTGGGCACGTCTGCCAGAGGCAGTACGCCCACGGATGCTCCCACGAGAACCCATGGGCAACTGTCTTTGTGGTACCATCCCAGGACCCTGCCCATGGCTGCTGTGTGGGGAAGCATGTGCCACAAATACCACATTACCCTGGTCAATTCCCACTGTATCCTGTCCATCACCTAGGGACAATGGTGACATAGGATGTACTGGCAGGATGACTGTGCGCAATGATGGGGTTGACAGCTGTGTACTGTCAATTGGCTGACCAATGACGGACCCTGACACACCTTCCTGTGCCATTATACAGATATCATCATTATCAGTACCTGTGGCACCAGATTCAGGTTCCCTGCTGCAGGACACCAGAGCATCACCAGAACCTGTGGGAGGAAGACAGGAAACACAGTTTACAATGTCTACACAATGATACCAGTGATGCACTAATGCACACATCCACACATGCACATGTGGACACATGCACACATGCACACATGCACACGTGGACACAGGCACACGTGGACACAGGCACACATGCACACATGCACACATGCACACATGGACACAGGCACACATGCACACATGCACACGTGGGCACGTGCACACGTGGACACGTGCACACATGGACACATGCACACATGGACACAGGCACACATGCACACATGCACACATGCACACATGGACACAGGCACACATGCACACATGCACACATGCACACATGCACATGTGGACACACGCACACATGCACACATGCACACCCCGCAGTATACACACAGAGCACTACTGAGTTACACTATTATTACTAGCACTATCAGGACTATTATAGGTATTGTTAAAGCACACTCACCAGCATGGATGGGCTGCCTTGCTGTAACACTGGAGGGACCTGCAGAAATGAGGGGATTAATGTCAGTGGGCACAACTGTGCCATGGATACTGCGTATGATACAGTTCAGTAGTACACCAGTTGCCTTTCACATGTCAGCTGCTGATATTGGTAATATCACACCTGCACAATTACATACTATGTTGACAGCTACATACCAAGGACACACCTTACACATGCATAAACTAACAGTGTACAGAACAGTCAAGTGTACATATGGCATATTACCTGCACGCTCCATGTCGTGTTGCTGTGTGGATCCAGCCTCCATCATAATGCAGGTGTGTTGCTGTTGATGTTCCTGGGCTGGAGCCACAACACTTAGGAGTAGCCCCTCCAGTCTGGTGAGGGGGGGATGTGTGGCCACCCCACCTCCTGTGGCGACCTGTTGCCTGTGGATATCCGATGCATGCTGATGGACATTTCTGATTAAATCACTGCAATGATGTTGTACCTGCTCATATGTCCTATTATGCGTGCCAATGTCATTTACCCTACGGACAAGGTCTTGCCACAGTGCAGCCCTCTCCTGCTGATTCTGGCTGGTGCGGGAAAACAGTATGTCATAATCCCGCACCAGGCTCTGGTGTATCTCTTCATCTTCTGCAGCAGAGTAGGCAGGATTTCACTGACGCGCCATGTCCCTGAAAGAGAACACAAACAGGATATCAGCAAACTATGTCAGCAATATATGGCACACATACTATACATGATACTCAACTGTAGTGATATACTACTACTCCCATATGTAGCACGTGTGTGTCTCTTGGTGGATACACATGTACATGGCCAGATATCAGTGCTCAGCCAACACCTGTGCAACAATACCTGCCACATTCCATACAACATAGTACCAAGCCCCATCGGTCAGCACACTGAGACAGGTCCAATGCACAACCTCACTCTGGGGGTTCATACCAAGGTACTGTATGTGGAACGCCATCCACTAGTGTGATCTGGACACAAATTAATCGGCCTGGATATACATATCCCAGCACCACCACCAGCACAGTAGACTACTTTGATATATAAGTGAATAGACAGATTTTCACTTGTTAGGACTGACATGGTATCCATGCAGCCCACTGGGCCAGTGGAAGCCACAACCCACAATGCTGACCCCTTTGCGAATGCTTCCCACGGACATCCCAAAGAATGCATGGAACATGCACACACATTTCTAACCCAGACCCTATGCACAAAGGTTAAGCATCCTGTCTGGTGGACCCCAGCCAAAGGCAAATTGTATAACGATAGAAGGAGGCTACTGCAGGACAGAGCAGATTCACATATAGGGAAGGCATCTGTGGTCGGCACTGGTAATAAGCTACGGTGTCTCATAACAACATCCACGGACAACTCTGAGGGGGAAATGGCCATGGACACTATAGATAATCACAAGACCTTCTTCCGTTTTGTTAGCCATATGGACCAAAAGCCTCAGATATGCTCTGAGTTACTACACACCTACTTAACATTCACTGAACCCACAGATATCGGCAACATTCTGGCAGACAGGTTCAGTGCAAATATCCCCCCTCCCTCTCCCCCACACTTAGATATACTTATCACAGCTGAATGTAACCTCGCTATCATCTTAGATGTCCAGGTGTGGGCCACCCTCAGCAAAGCAGACTACACAGCATCAATGTGACCTGATGGTATCCCTGGATGCGTGCTACGTGAACTACAGGAGGAGATACAACCGCATATAAAGCTGATATTTAACCTTGGCCTTACTACGGGATATGTACCTGAACACTGGCATACAGCAACAGTGGTCCCACTCCAATAAGGAGGCACCTCTACAGACCCTGGGAACTACCACCCCATAAGCTTAACCAGCCTGGTCTGCAAAGCTATGGAATAATTCATTATGGGACGCATATACAGCGATATTGTGTACCTGCAGACACTTGATCCCACCCAGTTTGCCTTTGTGATGGGCTGATCCTGCCTTTTGAACCTGGTTGACCTTTTCAAAACAGTCACTACAGCCATTGATGAGGGCAAAGCAGTCCATACAGCCTACCTAGACTTGCCTAAGGCCTTCAACACAGTACTCCACTCAGGCATCATAGACAAGCTCATCAGCCTACATGTTACTACATATGTCACATGATGGGTTGCACACTTGTCGAACTACAGAATCCATAATATCAATATTGCGGGAGCCATGTCAGACTCAAAGCCAGTCACATGTGGTATCCCACAGGGCTCTGTCCTAGGACCCCTCTTGTTTGGCATTTACTTCTCAGATGTGAAAGCAAACATGTGCGGGTTGTGGATGAGAAAGTTCCCAGATGACTGCGAACTAAGCGCCATAGTCATTACACCAGCTGACACACGCATCCTACAGACAGGCCTCACTGAAATGGACAACTGGTGCCAGAATCATGGCCTAACACTGAATGACATGTAATGTATAGTCATCCCCTTTGGGTGACACTACGTGCACACAACTTATCACATAGACATACATATAGATACAGACCAATAACACATATGGAGGGTTCACAGTATGTAGACTATTAACTTGTTACTTTACATTACCTGAGTTTGTCGCAGCTGGTTGCGTTACCGTTACTATAGCTTCCTGCTGCTGATAGCCCAGCTTGATACTGACACTGATGACAGCTTCAACTTAGTTTGTCTTACATGTGTTTTTGTTTGTGTTCTTATTTTCTTTTTTTCTTTTATTTTCTTTCTCTCTCTTTCTCTCTCTCTCTGCCTCCAGACCTCCAGACGGTGCAATGAAAGTATTGCATGTGTGGAGTGGGAGTACAGGATGCTTTTGTAGGTATCTGCATAAGTCCATGTGATGGTCTCTGCACCAATTGTAACCCAGCATTTGCTAATTGCATGCAGCCAGTTGTGTACTGATTGCAGTTCTCACTGTGATTTCAGGACAGTGCTATAAAAGGGTATGTGAGATAGGCGTTGCCCTTTCAGATTGTAAGGGCGGGGACCATGCTGGTATGCTGTGGACACTGTTCTGTAAGTGTAAAGGTTAGTATCTCTCTCATGATTCAGGCTGTGTTGTAGATTCACATTTCTCCATTCATCTCTCCTGTTTCATGTACTAAGTGTGTATGTACACTGACACCTACAACTATATATATATATATATATATATATATATATATATATATATATATATATATATATATATATATATATATATATATATATATATATATATATATAAATATACATACATTTATATTTATATAATAACTGACATTATTACCTACTAGCTACCAACTAGCATGGCTGTTTCTGTTCACACACTACTATTATAGAAATCCACTAGATTTGACAGTAAATATACATGACATGCTTTGTGTACTACACATCCTATATTCCCTTTACATTCATTCCTACTATTACATGATATATTTATTGTAGCACAATGTTCTTGTATAACAGTCATGGCTTAGTGGTAAGTCATGCAGACTACTGTTTCCTGGGTTCGGGACTGACAGTGGGATTTTATTTTGCTTTTGAACTGACTACAGGACCTGTCAATCAGAGTGACTAAGGCACTTTTAAGCAGTTGTAACCGGGTTAGCGCTGGTTTGCGCGGAGCTCCTGCATGCGCACTGGCGTTCAGCTCCATGCACACCCGCTTACAACCGCTTAACAGTGCTTTCTCTGGCGCACACCCGCGCTATTTTCTTTGAAAGAAATGAAAATGGGGAGACAGGAAAGTGGTGAAAAAGGGGTCACAAAGAGGGTAAGACAGTAGGGAAACAAGCTTGGGTTTTGCAGGAGGGATGTAGGTAAGGCCCATAGCTGCCCATTTCTTCATCAGCAACAGCTGTGCATATGTTTATAATTTGGTGTGACATTTGAAACCTTCCACCCCTGAGAGAGGTGTCAGGACAACAATAATCCTTGCTGTACAGCCAATTGTAATTGATAGTTTCCATGTCCAGCAGACATGTGTGCGGAATGGGCAGCTATGTATGGGGCGTAATTTTTTTGTGGGTACAGAGTGCCCTTTTTTTTTTTTTTTTTTCAGGTGAGAGTGGTATGCCAGGTAAAGGAAGTCGGTATAGCTGGGGAGGTAGGTTGGGTAGGTCAACAGACAAGACAAACAAGACGCATACAGGGGCGATGTATGACACGTGTGGGGGGGTTACACAATTGACGGGGACGGATGTTTGGATATCCAGAGCCCATGAGCCCATATTCCCACCCATGGGCAGTTGCCACTGTTCCTTCACTGCCCAGGACGGGGCTGTGCTGGGGGCTGTGTAGGCCGGGCAGCAGGCATGCCCGTAAGTTGTGCCACCTGTGCCTCAAGCTGGCGTAGGGGCCCAGGAACAGAGTCCCGGATCTCCCTACGCACCACAGTCCGGACGCTACGGAGGGTGAGTGGTGGTTCTCCTCCAGCCACACTTGCAGAGAGGGGACGGGCCCCATCTCCTGCAGCACTTCCACCCGCAGGTGGCACAGGGCCACCGGAGGAGGGTCCAGATTGGGCACTAGTGCCAGGTGCACTCGCCAGCTGAGGTGGGAGAGGTGGGTCCGCTGGAACCCGCCTTCCTGTCGTCCTATGTTTTGCATTATGTCATGACAGTTTGGGTTAGTAACATACAATACCATTCGCAATTAGTTGTAACAGCATGCATTAGTATTCCCATTAACCAAACACCCAGATATTCACACCATTGAACAGCGAGCATAACACATGCATAATTTGAACAGCAATACACAGTCCAACAACATGCAGGGTTGATTGATGGCAACAGGCCATCAGGTTTGGATGTATGAACAGGGCAGATGCATCAACGTACATGCAAATATGTATGACCCAACAGGACAAATGTCCAGGGGTGTTAATTGTGATTGCACATACCAATTTCACATGGAATGGATTATATGTGGTTATAGGGTAGGGTGAAGAAAATATAATTAACACCTTCAAATACCAATACATATGCTGTACACTTCTAATAGCTGCAGATATATACACACTACTGTTCTACCTACAGTTTCCTATGTGATAACTACTTCAAGTTGGTGATAGGACTGTTACTGCTACATCAATATACATTTTATTGTTATTCATACACATTCATATCTGGCTTTGTTCAGCTACATCATCCTGCTACATTTGCTTTATATAGCTATAGACAACTGTGGATGTTTGGTATTTCAGACAATCATACTATCTGCATATTGCAGACTGAGAGCAACATATCCAGATTTTGGGATACACATTCCAGCTGCAGCAACATTTTGAACACATTTCGCAGTTTGGTTCTGCTAGTCACATTCATTTCATTCTGTATTGACTGCAGTATACTTTATTCAGGGGTTATTACTACTTTATTGGTGGATTCATAACTCTTTCTCACACTCTCTCACTTGTTTTAATTTTACTATTCAGGATGGTACTTACTTCTAGGCTTTATTGATAAGTTTTACCTGTAGTTATTACAATCCTTTCCAGCAGTCTCACTTCTGTCATGTTTCATTATTTCAACAGGGATATATTTCACACATGTGATTTGCTCATCCTCTGCAGCTGTACTTTTCAGCCTGCTGCAGGTTGTGTACTATTATATTACAGGTGGGGCATCTTTATTTCAGACTTTATTTCAGACATTTTCATTTTTCTGTTTGGATTACAGACTGCAACACACTTTTGTAATCAAGCAATACTTGCAAACACTCTTACACTGTTACTTGCACATTTTATTACTTAGTGACTACACTGCACTCTTTTGGGCACTTTTACTCTTCTGGGGGCGTGTCTGCTTGCAGGGCTCGGCCTACGGACACGCCCCCTACTGTCTTCCACGGGTCGTGTTAGCCTTAGGTGTGATTCAGCATGTCCTCATGCATATGCATGACATGCTGATGTCACACGTTTAACTGCAGCCTCTGTGTAAGACTTGTAACTCTTACACGGAGGCTTCGTGAATCCTTTTATATGCCTTCTAATTAATTTGTTCATATCATTTGCATCATTTGAAATACACATGTATTGTTTCACAGCAGTGACCATACTGTCCACTCATTCTTTCAGTCCTCACTTCTTCATAATGATAAAGTTATCTATTCACTTTCATTTCTCCATTCTAGTCTTAAAAAAATACTGGTACTTTGCTCAGATCACATATTACTAGCATAGCCTAATGATTTATTTATACATGACATTCTCCTGCGAAACACCCCCAATCTGTAACTAAAATGGAATAACCATGAAGGATATTATTCATATTCCCCTAATAGTATTTTCAGTTTCACTGTCACTGTGTTCACATGCAGTTCTCTTTTACATAGCGAATTGGTTTTACCATTCATAGCATTTCAGTGATCAAATGATTCTTAGTATTACGGGAAGTTATTTATTTAAGACTACAATTAAAAAAAAAAATATATATATATATATATATATATATATTTATATACACACACACACATATATATATATATATATATATATATATATATATATATATATATATATATATATATATATCTATATATATATACATATATGATATTGTTCTTATTTTAACAGCCATGCCAATAGATTGTAGCCCAGTATAACCACATGCTCTCACCTTTCTGCTCAGTGCCTTCTAGTCTAAACAGTTGAAAAATATCTTCAAGGAAAATATTACAGCCTGTACCTATGCTTAGTCTGAAGTCAACATTTTGCTTATTAATTCTCAGAAAAAAAAATTCTGCCTCATATTAATGAATTATGCAAGTTACAAAATTAACAGTATTTTGAAAGATTCTTTCCATCAGTAACATAAGGATCTATAGTGTCTTTAGGAATTTACAGAGAGTGAATAAATGGCATGTTCTTTCTGGTTTATTATAATTCCTGAAATATTCGCCAAGTGCTAAAAATACCAGTGTTAAAAGCCTCGATGTCTAGATGTCTAATGGCAGTATCTATTTTAAGGAAATAGCATTTGTATTGTAGTTGTGTGAGAGTTCCTGTATCCTAGTCAGTATGATGATACATGATGATGATATTTACCTTTAGACTGTGATGCTGACAGTATGAGTTTATCCAAGTTTGGCCATCTTTGAGGATCTGAGTGCTTTCAGGTGAGTTGGTGATGGCTCCAAGCCAAGTTGTGATCATCTGCAATCTTGGTCACCTAGAGGCTTTTAACTTCAGATTTGAGATCAGACAAGTATATGCCAAATAGAAATGGTCATAGGATCATAGGAGGTTACTATGCTATTGAGCAGGATGTTATTTCAAGCCTAGCCGTTTCATCCCAATATAATACCATAGATACTCTAGTCAATACCCAGGATTGTATTTAGTAATGACTGTCAATGGCCAGGAGGGTTTGTGTGCTATCCCCGGTAAAAATTTACGGTGCCCCATCACTTGTCCAAGTTCCCTTTGAACAGTGTCATAGACGTGCTTTGCTTCACATAAATTGGCAGCCTATTCCAAAGACATGGCAGTTGCTGGGAGACAAATCTGTCACTCCAGCATGTCCTGTTCAAGTTGCAGGCCATGTTTAGGTCCCTGAAATGGGTAGCTCTAGTCCAGTTTGATTTATGGATGTGCAGCAAATTCTTTAGGTTTGGGTTGGAGAGTGCTCTGTAAGCCAGGCATAAGTCTCCCCTAAGAAATCTATATGATACTAAGTATAGTGACAGGGACTGTAGTTAGTTTGTGTAAGGTGCATGCTGGAGACCCTTGATCTTCTTAGTTAGAAACCTCTGAGGTCTCTCCAAATGCTGCAGGTGCTTTTTACAGTACATGTCGAAAGGGGAATTATACTCAATTATGGACCTGATTAGTGATGAGTATAGAGGGATTATAACCTCCTTTGCTCTAGAGGCGATGCCTTTGTTAATCAAGTGTGCTACATAGAAAGCCTTCCTTACTACAGTAGACACCTGGTGGTCAGAGTTAAGGTCACAATTTACTTGTTATCCCAGATCTCTTACCACTTCTTAGGTACACAGGGTATTGTTGTTAATTTGATAGTGTGAAGGGACATTGTTTTTACTGAAGGGAATGATGATGCATTTCTTTGCATTCAGTTTGAGACTGTGACTACCACACCAGTCGTTTGCCTGCATAAGACCCTCCTGAAGTATACTGATGTAATTTGAGGATTCAGTAATCGTACCCAGTTTGCAGTTGTCCACAGACTTGATCAGCCACAGCCCCTTAGTTTTGACTTGAATTTCTGAGAAGTATAAACCAACAGTAGGGGGCCTATCACTGACCCTTGTGACACCCTACTGGTGACAGGTCTGCTGGTTGATGTGGAGTCACCAACTTTGATAGCGTGTGACCAGTTTGTGAGCCAGTTGGCAACCCATCTTATAACAAAGGGGTGTACATTCAGTTTGTTAAGTTTATCAGTAATGCCTGAGTGTGGAATTGTGTCAAAGGCCTTTGCCAAGTTGAGGTATGCTGTGTGCACAGATTTGCCTGCGTCAATGGCCCTTGACAAATTTTTTAAGAAATCCACCAGGTTTAACAGGCAGGATCTTCCCTTGACTTGCATGTTCAGCAAGCTATCAAAAAATGACCAAATGTTGGGTCTGCTATACTGAGTTAAACACTATCTCATAGAACGTAGAAGGCCAACCATTGTCTCCTCTAATTTTCTTCCCATTCATCCATTTTCACTAATCTTCAGACCACATAGAATAACAAACTTGAGCTGAGCAGCAAAAAAATAAATAAATAAATAACATCAACTAAAGCGTAATCTTCTCATTCCCTCATTTTCATTATGCCCCTTAACTGGCTATACTTCCCAGCACACAGTATCATGTGTCACCCTGAAATGTGCCCTGCCATCTACACACCAACTAGCAACTCCACTTGAGTGATAAACATCACCGCATGATTCAAAATCAAAATAGCTGGAGATGCCATGTACTCCAGCCAAGTCAAGGCCTGGAACTCTGTCCCTCTCCCTATTAGTCTCACTGAAAACCCACACATCTTCGCAAGTAAACTTAAATAAGTCCTCCTTAACTTTTGGCTGTGCTTTTGTTATACTCCAAGATATGAGTAAAACTAATTTATTTATTTATTTATTTTACATTTGTTGACCGGGCTAGTCTAACTGGATATATGTCCATTTTCAGTAGAGGTCCGAGGAGAAAAGCTTCGAGACAAAGAATAAAAAAAAAAAAAAAAAATTTTTTTTTTATACATATAGTCCACAAAAAAAGCAGTGGAAATACAAAATAATTAAATAAGTATGCAACTGATTGGCAGGAATATTATAGCAAACAGTATTTTGGCTACACATAGGAAAAAACAAATTGTTCTTTTTCAGTTTATATATAAAAAAAAACATAAAATATATTAATGGACATGAGTTTACACAGCATAGTAAGGAGGTACAAAAAAGAGAACATTTGTTGAGTCAAGTCAAATATAGAGGGTAGAGAGGTATCAGAAAAAATGTTTTTAGTTGGGGAGTAAATAGAAAAAAAGGAGAATAATATCAGTCGGGATTGGGGCGGGGCAAAGCCACTGGGTTTTAGTGAAGTTTTTCAATTGTTTCTTGGAAAGGTTGGTGGAAGTAAGGGATGTTATTTCACTTGGAAGTTTGTTCCAAGTATTGCCAACAGCATTTGAGAACAGGCAGTCTCTGGATTTGTTATTGGATTTTATGGTGGCAACTTGTAGCTTTTTAGCAGATCTTAGGTTAGGAAGGTTTTTATAAGAATTGAAAAGGCTACAAAGTATGGGAGTATTTGTAGGATGATGTAAAATCTTGTGAATAAAAATGAGTTGCTGGAAAAGTAGTTGATTTTGTACTTCCAGCCATCCTAGAAGTTTAAGATTAAGGCAGTGGTGGGTACGGAAAGGGGCACCCGTGGCAAATTTGGCTATGTTGTTGTAGGCCGTTGCTAGTTTATTTAGATTGCTTTTGGATAGGTTAGTATAGATAGGGGAGGCGTAGAGAAGGGAGGAAATGAGGTGGGTTTCGGCAATAGAAATCTTAGCTGAGTCTGTAAGAAAAGGTCTGATTCTATAGAGGAATCCAATTAATTAAATTATAAAAAAAACTGCAGATCTCATTTCCCACATCTAGAGATATGTGTTGCTATATTACACTCTATAGTTTCTATAAAATTATCTTAATCCTTGTTGTATAAAATTAAAACTGTGAACTATTACTAGCCCTTGATTACCATTTATAAGTCTGTCCCATTTCTCTTCTATACCCTGTTTAAAACTACCAACCACCACAACCACAACAAGTGATGTCCTTAGAATTCTGTTGAACCACCTCAGCACTGAAACTGTAGCATTGTTTAAACATTCCTATAATGTACTATTCCAAATAAGTACTAACTATAGTTGTAAGCTCTTTTGTATTCATGTCTATTTAGTACAAATGTCTTATATCTTATGTATTATTATTATATTTGTATTTGCACAGAATATAAAAACGTGATAGTAGAATGCATTGTTCTTCAACCTTATATACATATAATAGGAAAAAATCCTCTGTTCCACCATAGCTGTAAAAATGTTAAAAGCAAACTTAACCATGACCAATAAAAACTCATTAATTTGCATACAGCATATCTCCTGTGTCTTGCTGTGAGCCAATCATTATTGTATCTCAAGGTATCAAATGTCTGGTATCCTAGTGGCAGAACTATCCAATAGCAACAACATTAATGATTTGCATACAGCATAAATCCTGCTTCTTGTTATAGCCAATCATATTTATGCCTTCAAATATCCAATCTACAATTTTCTTGTCCTGTAGCTATCCAATAGCATCGAAGGGACTGAATTTCTTTGGTTGCCAGAACATATTGTTATTCAGTTCATTCAACAATATGCAGTACTTCACAGAAGCAAGTAGCACATATGATACAGTTTTATGAGTGCAATAACATTAGTGCTCTTGCATATAAATTCCTATTATGTGCGTATTACACAGTATAGCAAATTAATAAATGTATCCATGTGGTTTTCAGAGTAACATACTCTATGCCTCCTGAAGTACTGCCTGGTCACAGATTCAGCATAAAATAATGCACCACAAAGAGTGTTATCACTGCTACAGCATTCCTTGTTTTTATCAGTCTCTGCCTTGGGTAATTAAACTGCAAATGATGTAAATATATTGGCAGAACAACTTGGCAAAGCATAAAATAGATCGCAGCTCTTATATTCCATTGCCATAAATTATCCATTTATCCATTAATCTTCCTTTCTAGAAGCTACACTCATTTTTCTTGCTTTCAGAATAGGTTTCAGTGGGGCAACACTATTGAGACCTGGTGGACAGTTGGCTCTCAAGTTGGTTATCCAGCTGGATTCACATAGTTCAGTTCTGTTTTTAATATCCCCTTCTCATAAACTCATGGGAATTACTTCCACCACTCTGAATTTAAAGCGGTGGGTGGGATTGCCGGCAACATGCGCTGCAAGAGCATTGTGAGATCCAATTTCTTAATATCTCTAAGATGATGCAGGATCCGATTTTAAAAAAGCTGATCTGTTTTGCCTATGAAAAAAGCAGTACAATGTGTACAGCAAGCAAGATAAATTAGATGTTATGTATTGCAGCTTGCATATGTATTGAAACTGTAGATATGGTTCGTGCCCGCATGTATAAATGTATTGTCACTATCCAAGTGATTGCATACTTTACATCTGTGGCACCTATAAGTACCCTTTCTATTTGACATTTCTTGTTCAGCAGTGCCATCTTTGTTACAAAGTAGTCTTTTTAGATTCTTTTTATTCTTGAACTTGAATCTTAGTGACTCACCAACAATATCTTTAAGTTTTTCATCAGCATTGAGTATTGGCCAAAACCTTCTGATAATGCCACATACTCTCTTGTTATACATACTGTAAGTTAAATTGGAGTTAAGCTGATTTCTTTGAATCCTTGGTTTCGCATTCTTCTTATGTAAATCTGGTCCTTGGTTGGAGAAATATGGTTGGCCTCTTCCATTCTGAATGTCATCTTGTTCATTCACCTTTATTAAGTTTTTTGCACCATAACCCCTTGTTTCTAGGTTAGATTGCAAATTCAGAAATTCTGAATCAAACTCTTGGTCATTTGTACAGAGTCTAGAGATCCTTATTGCTTGGTTTTCAAAAATATTATTAAAGACATGGCCAGGATGCATGCTTAACCGATGTAAATAATGGTTTCTCCAGGTTGATTTTCTATATATACTGGTACTCAGACTCGAGTCAGCATGAATGCTGATCTTCACATCCAAGAAATCAATAGTCTCTCTCGAAGATTTAACTTTGAATTCCAAAAATCCTGTACTATGATTGAGATATTCAGTGAATTCATCCAGTTGGCTTTCATTACCCTCCCATAGGATAAAGATGTCATCCACAAAACGGCCATAATACTTCAGATGACTATACCATGGGTTAGAATGACTCATAACCTTCTGTTTTTCCCATTGGGCCAATACTAAGTTCAAATAGCTGTTTGCACAGGGGTGCCCATTGCTACCCACCATGTCTGTAGAAAGAATTCCGAACCATAAACAAAAACATTAGTTTCCAATACAAGTTCCAACAATAGGCATATGAGATCAGCATTGAACCCTGCTCGATGCAGGAAGGAGCGAATTGCCTCTATCCCATATTCATTGGGAATGACCGTAAAAAGGCTGGTAATGTCCATATAGAGCTTTTCTCCCTAGGCTTACAATGTAAACTGTTCTTGTGCCCAGCTGGACTTTCCTGGTAAAAAATAAATAAATAAAATAACAGTTAACAAAAAGAACTGAAATTGTATATGTATCTCTCTCTCTCACTATATATATATATATATATATATATATATATATATATATATATATAAAATCATTAGTGGACCGGAGTTCCGCTGTGGCGACCCCTAACCGGGAAAAGCCGAAAGACATAACAACATACACACACACACACACACACACACACACACACACACACACACACACACACACATACGTGTATGCGCACACACACACACACACACACACACACACACACACACACACACACACACACACACACACACACACACACAGATATAGATCTACACACAAACGATACATACACATCATATTTGGCTTCTGGTATGTATAAAATTAACATGATTTTAACAGAATTCAAGGGATAGTTTTCACATTGTGGTTTAAACAAGTCAATACCATTAAACTCTGATTTTCAGAATTTGTAGACATTGCCATTTCTTATTCAGTAATGATAAATCATTTAAACTTGGTTATACAAGCCAAAGCTGTGTCAAGTCCTTTCTTTGTCACTTAGTATGTGCTGGAATCATATAGGTGCTTTGTTGATTTGTTACTATTTCCTTTGCAGTACCTTCTGGAAAAGAGATTTACTTGTCATATAGTTTATCATATTTAAGGATGACCTGATATAACTTAGAGCATTTTCTTCTCAGGTGGCGATCAAACAACTGGAAACTGATTTTTTTTCTGGAAATAACTCTGTCCACACAGAGAGAACAGGATTGTTTTACAAAAATAATTATACTTTCTGGTATTTACTGGATACTTTGTAATACCTCCATGTAATTATGTAGTCTGTTTAGGTGGCCGCTAAGCTCTGTTGCATAAGGATCGAGTATAACCAACCTCTGAAAGTTAATTAAAATTGTCAATTCATCTGAAAAAAATAATGAACAGGATAAGTTGTGCATCAAAATTTTTTTGATTCTTGAATCATGATGCCAGAAGGGCAAGATAAAAATAATGCTGCTCCTGTCTGTCCCTCTGATGAACTTTAAAATTCTATTTTTATAAGAATCATGCCTCCCTTCAGAATTTATTGAATATATTTTGCAGTGTTGTTTTCTCTGCTGAGGGAGCATTACTGCATAACTTCAGAAACACTGAATGCCTTCCTATAACAGAAGGAACAGATTTATCAGTTTGTGTGTTAGTATTCACTTTCTCATACTGATATTGATGGTTGTGAATAAGAAGCAGTTACTAGAAACTGCAAGTTGTCCTTTGTTCCATTTAATCCTGAGAATTGTGAACAAGAAGACTGCTAGCTGAAAATGTATGGTGACTGTTGAAAATGTTTCATGCATTGCATACCAGATAAATAATTGTAAATTAGCTGTGTTGCATTACTAGACATTACTTTATGGAAATATTGCAAGGATTTTTGAGGCTTCCATGGTTAATTGTTTAGTAGTTTTTTAAATAGTAGTTATTCTTATTCTCATATTTAAAAATGGATGCCAGGCTGAAGTTCAACACATGAGTGTGAGATCATGTAGGTGCAGTTCTTCTCATAGATTCACAAGTTCATAGGTAAGTAGTAGGCTGGCTGCACTTGTGGCTTATTTTAAGCATAGCCAATGACTCTTTTGGTGCTTGAAATAACTGTTCCCATTTGATGTTAGATTGGCCTTACCAATCCTTCTTTTGGCTTTTCCCGGTTAGGGGTTGCCACAGTGGATCACCTGTCTGCTCATGATTGGCAGTGTAGTTTTACAGTGTCGATTTTCCAGCCTGGCGTCCAACCTCCCACAGAAGGCACACACACGCACTCATGGTTAGGGCCAATTTAGTGTCTAATCCATCTACAGCATGTCTTTGGGATGTGAGAGGAAACTGAAACACCTGGAAAAAACCCATGCGACCACAGGGAGGACATGCAGACTTCACACGTAAGGAACCCCAGCTGAGGATCGAACTGGAGAACCTCTTGCTGTGAGGCAGGAACGCTAACCTCTGCACCACCGCAGCTGCCCATTGGCCTTACCAATCCCATGGTCAGTAATTATATACTACCCCTAGTGAGAATAACTAGGGTCACACCATAAATAATTTGTGTGGGGGTAAAGCATTTAGAAGCTACCTCAGTCCATTAATAGTGCAGGTGGCTGTCCTATGGTACATATTCTATCACCCATCCATAAATCCAAGTTCCACTTGATTATGGACAGGGAAGAGATTTGTTTTGCATGGATGAGGAGTGTGTTCCAGAGCAGTCATATCCCTGCAAGATATAACTGTCCCTCCAAGTCATACTATTGATAGTGCAGAAAAGGTTTAAATCCTTGAAACAAGTATTTCTGATGTCATTTGTCATGATGATGTGCAGTAGGTCCATCAGTACTGGGTCAGAGGATGTCATATATGGTAGATACAGGTCATCACTTGGCAATCTGTAGTATAGAGAGTATAATGGCAGGACTTTGAGGCTGTCCATGTATGACATATTATTTAGGCCTTCTATCCCTTTAGTAAGGTATCTCTGTGGGTGTCCCAGTTGTTGCATGTGTCTGGAAAGATGCATGCCAAAGGGAATATTATACTGAATGACTAGCCTAGATCTAGACACAATCTCTTTGTTTATAAGCTGTGTAACATTGACTGACTTTCTTATGACAGTGGACACATGTTGGTGAAAACCTAGTTCACTGTCCATATAAGTCCCAAATTCCAGACAACTGAGTTACCTCTTAGGGGCGTAATGTCAATGTGGCAATGCCCCAGGATAGACAACTTTCCAAATGATCCAATAATGCATTTTTGGGGATTTCATTTCAGTCCACGATTCTTGCACCAATTATTTGTTTGGGATAATCCTTCCTGCAGGATGACTAAGTCATTTGGGGATTCAGTGATTGTTTCTATGCAGTCATCTGCAGATTTAGTCAGACAAAGCCCTTTTGTATTGACTTATACTTCAGAGAAGTCAAACTTTGAGGGACCAGTCTCTTTTTGGAGGCAACTTTACCTATTTTGATCTTCTGCACCCTACATGTGAGCTTGTTGGCAATCCAGATAGTAATGTAAGGGTTTATTCCCAGTTTATTTAACTGTTCTACTATGCTCGAGTGGGGGGATTGTGTCAAAATATTTGGCCAGGTTGAGTTATGTGGGGTGAACAATTTTACCTTCATCCATTGTTTGGTAAACTTTTCAAAAATGTCCATGAGGCTGAGTAGGTATGACTTGACCTCACTGAATGCAAACTGAGATAGATCCACCCTGGGATTCATGAAGCTCGGCGCACGGCCGGCGTTAGGCTTGCGCTGACTGTGCGGCATGAGGATGGTGCAGTTGCACCAAATTCATAGTAATGAAGGCGTGCTGCCGACACAGCCACGTGCACAGGAAAGGAGCGCAAGTGCATAGGGTGTGTCGAAGTGATGCACGGAGGCGTGGAAATGGCAGCTGTCGATGTGCAACCTAAAATGCGTGCATATGACAAGTTGCAAGATAGTAACCACGTCAGTGTCCCTGGATACTGAAATGTATGCAAAGCATGCAAGAAAGTACCTGTGAACACAAAGTGACGAAGCAAACAGAAATGCATGGTAGGGAATAATGGGTCCCTATCCGGTGAACAAATGACATGGAAGACCATGTGGCCGTACTCCAATGCAGTGTAGATAGCCATACCAAGTGGAAGTGAAACGCATCATATGTTAGCGATCTGCCACTAGGTATGTCCAGTCCAATGGTGATGGTCACCAGCTGACCCATAATGTGAGGGGGGGTACACAGCTGGGCAGATGTGTCCATAACAAAATACACAAGAAATGTAGCTATCTAGCGACCGTATGTCCGAATTATATCCCACAAGGCATGTAATAGTCACATACAAAAGGTATGTCTGTATTTCACATACCAAATGTGATAGGAAATAGAATAAGCATGTAAACGAAACAGAAGGAGCATGCAAACAGCCACAACAATAAGAACACATGTAGGCTGAAAGGAACAGGATTATCCGTACTGTCGACTAGGATTACCACCTGTCCCACTTTGCAAGCGACAGTCCCTCTTTGGGCAGTTGTGTCCTGACAAAAACCTGTAACAATGGCAAATGTCCTGAGATTATAGGACAAAATTATTCCCTATACGTTATGTAATAGTTGCATTAAACAGGTTTTCTGTATCTAAATTACATAAATGTTATAAGAAACAGAATAAGCAACTGAACTGCTACAGGAATAAGCTTTTATATAGGCAAGAAGTCTAAGTTCTATCCTGTGTACTGACCATGGGTATGTGTCGGCCTGTAAAATGTGATGTGTGTACCAAAAATGTCCCACTTTGGCCAATTGAAAAGGTGGCAACCCTGCCGTCGACTGTGGGGAGGTGTTGTCCACTACAGTCAGATATGTGTATGGAATATATCCCATCCTGGACATAGGAAAAGGTGACATCCTACCAATGAGTACAACAGGGTGCCAAAATCCGGAAGTCAGCGGTACAAGCCGAACTTGTGAGGATGTGTCACAGTCGAACTGGTAGTACCCGGGTATACCAAACATGTAATGAAAGAGAAGTATGGGCGCGTACCTATGTGCGTGAGGTATAGCATGTGGAAAGCAAACATGGCAGGGTAGTCCACACAACCATACAGGTACCAGACACATGTAGGGTATTCAATGTGTTACTCTGGCCATGTCATGGGCCAACAACCAAAGCACAGATGTATGGGGCGTGAGGAATCTGTGTGTGTGGTGTGGATGGGTAATGGTACATTCCTCCAAGGCGAGACTGTGTCGTATGCAGAATAGGTGAACCGGAGGTTTATGAGGGAGCAGCGGGTGAAGCTGAAAGAAACACAAACACATTTATAAACAGCTGCAATACAACCAGACAGGCCATACTGTAGAACACAATCCCACAAACAGATGAATATTGAAATGTGCGATACAGATGTATAGATATGTCACCGGCACATACCCACAGATTGGTCCTGATGGAACTGGCCATAACAAATGCAACACACCTGGATGCATAATGGACTACCCAGCATCCCCTCCACATCACACAACCTGCTCCCATACCTGAACATCCACCAAATCCAGCCGTACTTGGCCTACTGGTGTGGTGCAGCCACAGCTACACATAGTGACCACTACGCATATGTAGTAGGTAGTGTCACCCTAGGTGATTGCAGGATTGCACACGACCTCAGCACATTTTCCTAACTCCAAAACGATGTTCGGTATACCTCTTGTTGTGGATCGGTACAATTTTTGGATATCCCTCATGGGATACGTAACCTGTGTAAACATTAGAACGGAAGACACGAAGTCCAGTCCTGTAGATATCTGGACAGAAGTTGGAATGTGCATTAGAGGTGTACGACACTGTCCAGCCCTAAGTGGTCATGCATAACCTATTACCCAGGATCAAACAATTGCCCGTGACGCATGTGTCCCGACACGAATAAGCGGAAATATATTGCACACATTCGCATAGTGGCAAATGGTATAAGGGTGATGAAGGCACTGACGTAAATAGGATAACCCTGCTCTACTGTGTGAGGGACACAATGTGTGTGTAGGTGTGACTGACCATACCTGTCAACCTCTGAGAGCAAGATATCTGGACAAAGCCGTGAATAAAAGTATACCTGTCAACCTCTGAGAGCAGGATATCTGGACAAAGCCGTGAATAAAAGTGGGACAAAGGCCCAAAAGTATGGACAATTTGTAAAGAAACTGAGAAAGTTGATAGAATAACAGTTTATACATTGTCATTAATTTCCTGAAGAGTATGAAGTCTGAAATTCAACTGTCTGTCATTATATTCTGACTTCAGTCTATAATGACTAGCTACTGATTTGCCAGACAGTGTATTACAGAGGTCCGTACATATTTACAGTAACAAACCTTCACATTTGTTTACTGTACCACTGCATACCTGTAGTTAATTCATGTCCAAAATAATAATCCTCGTATGAATGCATACAGGAAATAGTCAAATGTGAATGGGAACACCCCTCACCGTGGATTATGTATTGTAACCACCCCCACCCATATTATGTATTGCCAACATAAAAAGCTGCTGACAGGTGCCGAAAGACCTGTGTCTGTAAACGCAGGTAAACCTCTATAAAATGGAGAAATTCTGTCCATGTGCTTCGTCTGACATTTGAACTCGGTCAGGGCAGTTCCGTTCACCAGGCAAACAAGCCTAAACCCAGATCACCACAAGAACACCCTGACAATCAAAGATTTGTATGTGCCAGGACTATAAGCCTTGGAGTTCTGCATATCCCTGGAGTGATTAAATATGCAAATTGGGTCCAGAGCAGTAGGGAATAGGGAATGTGTAATATGTAGTACCTCGTTTTTCCCAGCCTGGGAATGGATGCCTGTGTTGTAAGTGAAGCGGTGAGGCATATGTTAATGTAGCTATGTACAATGGGTATGCATATAAATGAGTCAGAACACCAATAGTATAGTGGTTACAGCATCCGGGCAACGTGAATGCAGTCCCGGGTCAACTATGACTACAGCACATATGAGTTAATGAATGCGTGTGTGCTGTAAAGACATTTAAATATGTAAAGGTGAACGTGTGCTTCGCATATGTCCGTTAATTATATTGCAGATATTGTACTGGTACTGTCACAATTAAGAAAGCCCACATAAGCACAAAGACTTAGTAAACATATGTAACCCACAATAAGGATATGCAAGTGTGCCTGCGCGTGTGTAATCCGCTCACAACATAGCAAATGAATGCTGTTTTCTACACGTTTATTTATATATCTATATATGGATATATATATATATATATATATATATATATATATATATATATATATATTTGTGTATAGATATATATCCACAGACTTAAACTAAATAAATATATGAAATAAAGAATATACAGACATATATATATATATATATATATATATATATATATATATATATATATATATATATATATATATATATATATATACACACACACACACACACACACACACACACACACACACACACACAATTACATAAATCGATATATACATAACAAACATAGAAACATTTGTCCTTGTAGATATAACACATGTACATAAATAGTTTACATCATAGCTATTATGGATAGACATACAGACATGTAAGAAAGGTAAATACACTGCTACTTTCCAAACCATTGCCCGGAAAGTACCAGTGTGCCAAATCTTTAAGTTCTACTCTTTAAACATGGATATAGGTGTCCTTTGCAGGACTCCAAAAAGTGGTTGCCTACAGGCAACGGCCAGTAATTATTGACGCAAAAGAAATCACATCCGCAGCTACAATATAGCTGTACATGCAACTAGCTTGTGCAAGGGTAATAACACATGGATTGACAGAATGTATGACATATGTCCCGATACGCGGAGAGTGGATAGTGCTTAGAAGTATCTTCATACTTTATTATCGCTCACATTAAATGTGTCTTATGACTACTGTGGAGGGGTGTCAGGTATGGGAATCATGGGTATGCAATAATGGGCCTAGGTTCACAGGTGTTGGTTGGCACAGATTTATTAGGTCCGCCCCATGGGAGTGATTAATATTCCTATGTGGGTATAGCACATGCCTATACCTTCCAAAAATGAAGAACCCATCTACTGGATATTGTGTAAACCATTGGGGGAAGACGTAGGGACTTATATCAGTGTCATGTAAATGATTATCAAGGACATACTTGCATATGAATAAGATGGTAACCATACTTCTCAACCTTTCAGAATAAGACATCTGGACAAAGGCATATTTAAATAAGTACAAATAGGGACTATGTTAAATATTTCTCTGAGAAAGTTAGAACGTTGATAGAATAATGGATAATTCATTAGTATGAATGTTGTGAGAGTTATTAGTTATAAACTACTAATGTCAGTCATTATTTTCTAACCTCACAGTCCTTAATGACCTGCCACTAATTTACCAGAAAGGCACAATAATAACAAAAAAGGAACAACATTATAAGTCTAAGTTCGGGACATTTACCCAAATTGTGTACAGTTGAGAGGTATGAAGGTAACCCTGTCCTAAATAAATGTACAGAACTAGTGATATCAGGTGGACAGGTGTGATGAAAGATGGGATGACAAATGACAAAACATGTATAAGTCAAAAGCATGTACCTCGGTAAATGTGAATGAATACTTATGCCCTGTGATAGTCAATGTGGAAGGTTAATAGTGTCCCTCAGGGTGTTATGCAGTGTCCCCAATACAGTGTTCAGTCTCCCACACTCGCATGTGAGTTCTGCCACTGACGGAAAGCGCAAATACCAGTGAACACATAAGGTAGATGATAGCATAATATGTTTTGATTAGCACCTGTTGGCTTTTGTGATGAACACAGCACTCTTGGCGGGTGTGTCCTGCAAAAGGAATGTAATGGCATCTGGCCTGTGATTTCTTCTTGTGTGTAGTGGTGTAATAAAATGATATATCTTGTATCAGAAACAGATACATGTTATAGGAAACAGTATTATCGACTATACTACTACAAGAAAACCCTGGAGGTATGAAAAGCACTGAAGTAGTCAGTTTAGTATTGACCGCAGGTATGTGTTGACATGTCAAATGTCACAGCTGTATATATAGTACCTATAGGGCTGTCACCATTACAAATGATGAAAGTGGGAGCTGCTTTGTAGAAATGTCAGACATAGCAGGTCAAAACATACCTACAGCCATGCATACTCCACAAATAGACATATTAGCACACAGCAAAGCTTAGGCCAGGGGGTCATGGAGCCTTGGCCGGCGTGTACAAGTAGAGGAAGAGTAGAACAAGGCAAGATGTCTGCCGAGCTATTCAGCAATATCCTGTAGGGGCGTGTAAGACAGCCCCTAAACCGAACATTGCACGGACAATGTTAGGATATGCAAATTACCCCATTTGTAGGTGAAAGCTATGAAAATGATGTAAATCTGTGATACATGAAACAGTAAGCTGTCCGTGCAAGAGTAGAGTTATGTGCAGAAATGTACTCGGATGTTAACCGAGTTACGTTCTGCAAGTAGCTAAACGGAACAATGTCAGCTGCAAATAAAGGATGAATTCAGTTGAAGAAGCATGCCAATGGCCAAATATAAGGCCAGTGGCATATTTTTCCATTTGAAATTAATAAAACTCTATTTGTCCTCCCCCGATCTCCGGTGTGTAAGCGTAGCGCAACAGCGCAAAAACGCACTGCGCTTTTAAAACAAGAGAAATATTTAAAATACACATAGAAATTGTAATTATCATTAACAGCTAGTTCGCCATGCAGGTGAATGGCAAGCTGAAGACAAGATGGCTACAGAGTACTGGTTGCTATGTGTGGAACCGCTCTGTCAGAGATGTAACCAAGCATTAGTAGGCTATCCGATGCAATTGAGGCTGTGGATAGTGAATCACAATTTGTCATGCCATATGGGCCAAGCCACTACAGTGGAAGAGTAGGTTAAGGGGACTATAAGAGTAGAAGATAGGTGACATCATGAGTGTGTATGTATAAAACACTGTAATCCTATCGGAGTAATGTGGCACATGTTTGCTGTCAGTTACTCATCAGTGGAAGAGGCGTGTTATGATTTATCCTAGGTACAGTCAGGAAACTGATGGTGTACGCCATGGATATCACTGAAGTTTCTTGCAAGCCTGCTGACAGTGTGTTCGCGCCTGTGCACACCTGTAAGCCCGAGTAAGCATGTGTGCGTGCGTGTCAGCCCGTGTGCGCGTGTTGAAGAACGAGTAAGCTAGTGTAAGCATGTTGAAAGCCGTGTAATGTCATGTAAGCCAGTGTACACATTTGTAAGCATGTATAAATCTGTACTACACACATCACACATGTACTGCACACTCTGAAACACATGCTGCCAATACTACACACATCAGTCAAATGGCACATGGATGGATAATTAATCTTCAGAATCAACAGTGCTGTAAACTATACTACATTGATGGTCATAGCTGCAATACATCATGCCTGCTTACATACACCTAGAAGGATATCACACTTTGTGTTAACAACATTTTAACATTAATACAGTGCTATAAAGCCACACTGAGCATCAGCACCATGTTAGTCTGTTCCTGCATCAATGTTACACATTACAGGTGGTGGCACAGGTGTCATCATATGCACAGGGTATGGTGTTTCTTTTCCAGAGCCTGTCATTGAGCCATCCAGTCAACATGTAAGTATGTGTGTGTGTGAGGGACAACAGTGTTTGCATGGCCCAATGTTGATGCAATGTGTGTGTGTATGTGTTAGCCCTAGCTGTTTGTTTCATGTGTGTGTGTCTGCATGTACACAGTTTCAGCGTGTGTCATGCATATACAGGAGGTTGTGCGACAGTCACAGACCGTACCTGCCAGGCTGTACAGATCGCCATTACTGGCCATGGACACCCCTGCATGCATTCAACAATATTCCAGTCCTGCACCTGTCAATGTATACACATACATTCTTGGGATCTGTAACACAACCTGTGGATAAATGGGAGTCAGTAATGTTAACCTGATTTGCATAGTAGTGTCAGGTAATACATAGTTATATGAGCCATACTCATCCTCCAAATTAATAACCACTGCTGACTGTTGCTGAGATATGCACACAACCATTTAAAGGTGCTGTACTATCATTGTTGTCAATGTCCCTTGTAATAACCAGCAACAGAATAACTGGTCAATACACAACTATAACCCTGAATCACTACAGCACACAGTATGTGCACTATCACAGAGCCATAGCAGATTTACACACATCAAAGGTGTTCACGTACAGATAATGCAGCAAATTCAATAGTGCTAATATGCACATACATATCAATATCTATCTACATTACATATATGTATATATATATATATATATATATATATATATATATATATATATATATATATATAAAAAAATAGATATACACACACACTTGGCAGGGTTGGGATCAGAACACAGACCTAACTACCTTATCACACTACAGCATTACGCATGTACAGAACGTGCTACCATGATTACTAGATCACAGCATTCACACAGGCATATGTCTAGCTTGCTGGCATCAGCATCAAAGGCAAAGACGCTGTACGGATTCTACGGAGAGTGAATAGTGTAAAAGCAATGTACTGTTGTCATGCAGCGGGAAACTCTCACACACACATACAAACGTGGCAGGATTGGGATTAGAACACAGACCTAACTACCTTATCACACTACAGCAATACGCATTTACAGAACGTGCTACCAAGATTACTGAACACAGCACTCCCAGAGGCATACTTCTAGGTGGGTGACATCATCCACAAAGGCAAAGACAACGATAGGGAATGTATGTGGTGTAAGGCATCTAAAAGCATTACCATGTCCCCAAGCAGCTGGAAACACGTACAGACACACACACACACACACTTGGTAGGGCTGGGAGTCGAACATACACCTAACTATCTTATCACACTACAGCAATACGCATTTACAGAAGGTGCTACTGAGTTTACTGAACACAGCACTCCCAGAGGCATACTTCTAGGTGGGTGACATCATCCGCAAAGGTAAAGACACCGATAGGGAATGTATGTGGTGTGAGGCATCTAAAAGCATTACCGTGTCCCCAGGCAGCTGGTAACACACACACACACACACACACACACACACACACACACACACACACACACACACACACACACACACACACACACACATTTGGCAGAGCTGGGAGTCGAACATACACCTAACTACCTTATCACACTACAGCAATATGCATTTACAGAATGCGCTACCAAGATTACTGAATACAGCACTCCCAGAGGCATACTTCTAGGTGGGTGACATCTTCCGCAAAGGCAAGGACGCCAATAGGGAATGTATAGAGAGTGAGCAGTCTGAAAGAATATTACTGTCCCAAGGTAGACATCGGCAAACACACGGCAGTGGTGTGATCGGGGCAAATAAATATCTACAAAGCACCACAACAACACTACATAGATAAGGGATGCACCACAGACAGTACACCCTGCATGACAATCAGCCATTGTGTTCAATGTAGGCATCCATCATGATGTTGTAAATGGACATCTGTTGCCTGGATGTCCACCATCGCTATACAGGATGTCAATGGCCATGCCCATACACAGAGGCACAAGGTGTCACTGGCCATGCCCACACGCTTAGTATCACACGTCCGTTTGGAATGTACTGCGTGTCCATCTACACAATGGCATACTGGGCATGCTCACACAGCAGTTGCAAAGGACCGTCTTGCATGCACATGGATTCTAAACACGTAAGGGTGCAGTTTGGAATGTACTGTGTTTCCAACTACACAACGGCGTACTGGGCATGCTCACACACTTAGTTGCAAAGGGCTTTCTTGCATGCACATGGATTCTAAACACGTAAGGGCGCAGTTTGGAATGTACTGTGTGTCCAACTACACAACGGCGTACTGGGCATGCTCACATACTTAGCAGTTGCAAAGGGCCATCTTGCATGCACATGGATACTAAACATGGAAGGGCACAGTATGGTATTACTGTCCCCACGTACATGACGGCCACTCACATGTATTGACCAGTACACACTCAGGAGCCATCACAGATGTCTCAGGTGCAGATCACAGAGGTACACACCGCAGTCTACAATGTAGCCCTCAGACACCACCATGTCATTGGACCAGCAATACATCAACACAACAACGTGTGACGCATGACCAATGGACTGTACATAGGTGTACAGCAACAGTGCAGACTACACATGTACCGACAGGGTTCCATCATGTGTTATGCATTGCAATGACACCACTGTACATAACCAGGTCGGCTCTACACATAACAGGGGCCCTGGGTTTTACACAGCTGTGACAGATGACTGTCGCTGTACACCAATGAACACACATGTTCAGATATGTCATACATGTAATTGCAGTGGATATGTGCATGGACCACACACACACAACACATATGTACATAGCATAGCTTTTGCTGTCCTCCGTGCAGACAAGTGGCTACAGCAATCATAAGCATGCAAATGGGAGGTGGGTCCATGGCTGTTGAATGCCAACAGTACATGAGGTAGCAATGTTGACCGAGGACACATTCCCTCTGTACTAGTTACCCATGACACCCATCATATCATACAACAGTCCATGTGTTATGTATGTCAACACACATGTCCACCTATTGCAATGCATACAGACATGGCTACATGACAGGCATGTACAAACTGTAGTGTGCATGCAGCTGCCATGCATGTGCAGTAGCTGATGTAAGTAACTCATCTGTGCCGAACTACAACATGCAGTTGCAATGCAGCCCCATCATTGATACCTGTATATGGTGACATACTGACAGTACGGTAGGATGTACATTAGGTATGGATGGATGTGTGTACGTAAAGTGGTGATCCACCTGTGTAGATGGATGTTCGCCAGGTACGGCTCACAGGTGTGTCACACGCCATCATACTATTACATGTGAAAACAGTACGCTATGTTATTGTTACCTGACGGTGAAGACATAATACCTACACAGCGGTCAGGTGCTACCGACTGTACATCACTCGACACCTGTAACACTTACATCCTCCCATGTGCATATAGCAGCACAATTGCCGGACATAGCGTTGGTACACATAATGCGGCCAATACTGCTGCATGTCTGTCAGATGTATCATCACATAGCAGGTGTATCATTCACAGTACTGCCATGTGTGTTTGCATGTGTGACCATATATGCCACATATGGTGGGGAATACATCCCAATTGTGACACACCCTTGTACATTGTTGTAGACATCTGTACATACTGCAGTGTGGAAAGCATGACGTAGGCAGGTGTGGTGTGTGTATCACACACATCAACTATCCATATGTGTATGACAGTTGTGGTCTCCTCAGTGTGTGTGTGTGTGTGTGTGTGTGTGTGTGTGTGTGTGTGTGTGTGTGTGTGTGTGTGTGTGTGTGTGTGTATGTATGTATGTATGGCTGTCTGGTGCATGGAGTGTGGGTGTATGCTACTATATGGAAGACACAGGATCCCAACCCCTCATGGTGATGCAGTCAACTACCCTGTTGATGCCGTCGGTCTCAGCCGTACTGGCTACCTGTACATGTCCCTTCTTTGTGTCGCTTTGTGTGGGTGCACAGTACTGTGAGGGGATGACCACATAGGCAAGTGTCCTCACCTCAACACTATGGGGTGTGCATTATAGTGTTGTCGACCCCGTGAGTGTGGGCATGTTCCTGTACTGTGACAGGGTATTGCTGCTACACAGTGAGGCCTCGTGCTATCAAGTGGCCTCTAACATTATCATTGTCCAGACCACTGTGTACAACTCCTGCACCATGTCAACATACCTGTGATGTGACCTGGTATGGATGTCACGTCTCTAGCCACTGTAGCCTATTACACTGCACACAGGCTGCTGGATCAATATATGTGTGGACATCTGTGGTATGTTAGACTTTCCAGCTGTCCGGTTGAGGCTACGTATAGCATGCTGAGATTGCCATACATGCCTGTGAGTACTCCACAGTTACACATGGGAGACTGCAAACACTGCTACCTGCAGACACATGCAAGTAGACCATAAGGAGGGAACCTGGGCATCATTACCAACATGCTGTTACTATTGTTACCGAGACACATACTGTGAACATATAACAATGCATGCTACACCTGTACTACATGGTTGTGCACATATAACAATGCATGCTACACCTGTACTTTATGGTATGTCTGGTGAGTGTCAACAGTACACAACCAATGTAAAATGCACATCTCTCATCATTCTTACACAACTAATGTAATATACACTTCCCTCACTAGTCATACACAACTAATGTAATATACACATCTCACTATTCTGTTCACCCTGTGCATCAGACCATTTGAGCATGTCCCTGCACCGATGGTGTGGATGACAGGGATGCGGCACAGGCTTCATCATATGCACAGGCTGATATTGTGTGCCAGGGGCGTAGGCTGCACCAATGGGTGACATCATGTGTGTGGGTAAGGGCCGGTGATATGAATGGACATGTCTGTTCAGTATGCATGTGGGTGTTGTGGTGCCCTACAGATGTGTTTGCTGTGTGCATGTATGTGTGCACGCAGTTCTGCCTTTTGTGAGGCCTACACAGGGGTATTATTGACAGCTCCAGATTGTACAGACCAGGTTGTACAGCTCACTGTGTCCGGCCATGGCCACATGACCTATGCCTGCCAGGGGTTGCACAGACACTAACAAGTGGAGGTACAGATTGGCTACTGTCCAATGACACATCTCCACTGGAACCTTGTCCCCGCTGGGAACGTCCAGGGCCACATCCACATGGCCTGCTTTGTCCTGGTGTGGACAGCACAGCACCAGCTGCACTGCTACTGCTACCGGCACTATGGGAGCGGGCATGTGAGGTGGCACGCTCACATCGACCTGCACAAGGTGGTGTAGCTGGCCTACGTCCACATGGCCTATGCCTCACTCCTACCAGATGTTCCAGCACAGGCAGCTCACGCTCGTGGATTGCCATGCCATGGTCAAGGATTCCAACCATGTCACCCAATCGGCTGTCCAGAACATCAGCAATCTGCTGTTGAGCATTTGCCAGTGCCTGGATGTTGTCATTTAGGGTACGGATAGCAGCCCTCTGCAGCCTCTGCCCTTCTCTGTTCTGCCATTCAGCACGTGCCTGTGCTGCCATTACAGTCTCGAACATGCGTCTGGTGATACCAGCTGCTGTGCTCTGTCCTGCAGGTGCATGTCTGCCAGAGGTCCTCCAAAGAACAGCACCGGCCAGATGCCTGTGTGGCACATCTGCAGACATTACACTGACAACATGGTGTGGAGACATACCTTCTGTAGCCACCACATGTTCCTGTTCCACACTAACAAACGCTGACTGTCCTTCCTCTATGGCCACTGGTGATGCGGTATGTGTTGGCAGCAGAACTGTGTGCAGGGAAGAGGGGGACATAGCTGGGATGGCAACCATTGGCACAGATTCAGCCCCTGACAACCCTGCCTGTACCTCATGCATATGTTCATCACCGCTAGTATCTGTGGGGACACTAACATCAGATGGACCGCAGGAGGGTAACGCACCTACATCACCTGTGAATGCAAAGAAAGACTCTAAATTACAATAGACACAGACACACACACACACACACACACACACACACACACACACACACACACACACACACACACAGACACATACCATGCATGTGATTTGAGAGACGGCATGCAGCATGCCTGTGATACAGCTGACGGCATGCAGCTCAGACATTAATAGTGTTAGTAAGCATACCCCCTGGGGTGCACAATACAGCAAGCAGGTGTCATATCAGTAGCCATGCAGTTCACACAATCATGGTAGTATGCATGTATCCCCGTGATACACCATGTGGACCAGAACAGGATAACAGTACACATGGCTGACATGGCCTTGGCATGTAATCTGCTGACGTGTGCATTAACATGCATACATGTCTGACACAATGGTGTCCTGACATGTACAGTGTCGTAATGGCCATCACATTGCGGTGTTGTCTGTATGCCCTACAGATAGAATGTATGTTTAGCAAATGTGCATGTGCATGGAAGGGTAGTGTGTGCCATCTACATTGCTCTACAGTGTGAAGTACAGACACTATGCCATTGCATGGCATCATGAGGCATCTATATTGCTATACAGTGCATAATATGTACACATTGCATAGCCACAACTGCATGCATACCCATGGCATAACTGTGGAATGTGACCCACGATGCTGAGGTGTGTACACACCAAACCATGCTGTGTCATGTGACAGGTCACTGGAGGACCTACAGATGACACCCCTGCACAACAACTACAGAGTCTTAGCTGCCTGGCAACCATGTCCACACATAGCAGACCTGTCAATTCCCCATGTCGAACATGACATTGCTGTACCACACACACACGAGGTGCACAGCTAACCATGATGTCCTACAGCAGCAACGGAAATGTACAGTATCTGTGGCCTGATGTGGTGTCAATGTCTGTGTAAGCTGTAGAGGTGACTACTGTCATGCTATGACATAGGCGTGATGTTCAACACATCTTATATGGCAGACGTCAGTGACACCTCCACTGGCTGTGCACAGGCTGTTAGGATGTCCAGTGTACCACATCAACTGTATAATCAGTCAACTAAGGCTATAATTGGACTATGTGTGGACAATGTGAAACAGGGTGTATACACATCACATCTGTGTGGCTACGTATCTCTAGCCATCCCCCATGGCCATGTGAGCACATGTTGGACAAATGTGTGTGATGATCATCTATCACACATGTCTGTGTTGTCCCATATGGCATACACCCATAGATGTCAGATATGTCACCATCCACAGGGCTATGCAGATAACAGGTTGTAAGTGGGGTATGGGTTATGGGATAGTGTGACATTATTGCAGCCAATACACTACGTGTCTGGGACATGTCAGATGGCACATCACAATGTGTGCACCTATTGCAGGGGCATATAACACAATGGTGACTCCTGTGGGCTGCCCATATCACAGCTCACTGTGTGGTACTGTTTGCATACCACACGTGTTGTTCCAATGTACAGTACATATGCCTCCATTGTAGAACACCTCCACTGTTGTATGCACAGCTGACCATACATGTAGCAATCACAAATACTCTGGTTTCATGTCGGTGTATCATTTCGTTTGTATATATTGCACATGGGTGGCCTGTGTGAATGATGGGTGACGCGACCTGTATATTGTGAATGGAATGAACATCAAGTGTACAAGTGTTAACTGGCCACATGGCGAATAGATCTATGCTTTTACATGCCTGATACTGATGACAGTCTCACCTACAATGGACTCATGTCTGTGCGGCACGCCAGAGGTACCTGTATAGGGGTGACACAGCAGTATGAACATTATCCATGACTGTATGACATCCACAGGGTGCACTGTGCATGTTAACACATACGCCTGTACAATAGCATATAGTATGCACATGTGTGCATACACAGGGTAGCATACTGTAGTATGCAGCATGTGTGCCCACATATCATGCATATGTTGTTACATTACATAATTTACAGTGACACATGCACGTAAATGGGATATAGTAGCCATATGTGCAGTACTGACTTACCAGGAAACAACAGGCTAATTGGTTGGGAGACACCCACCTCCATGATGGCAGATAATGTTTGTGGATGCTGTTCTGAGGGTGTCCCCAGACTGGCCAGTAACTCCTCAGTGTGTGTGAGTGGGGGCTGGGTTGGTGGCCCACCACGTGTTCCACCTTGTTCCCTGGCAATTGCAGTGGCATGCTGTTTTGCATGCCGTATCAGGTCTGTGCAGTGTCTGCGCACCTGCTGGTAGGTGCGGTTATGGCCACCCACATTGTTTACCCTCCTGCACAGATCCTGTCACAGGTCGTCCCGCTGCTGGGCATGCTGTGGCACATGGCTGAACAACACCTCGCAGTTCTCATGGAGGTACGGGATGAGGACATCATCCTCCTGGCAGCTGTGCGCTGGAAGGCGTGTATGAGGCATTATCTGTAAGACATAATGATGGTGACAGGTCACAGTTTCGGAGATGCACAGAGATGCAGCTGCACATACATTTCTATGACATCTAGTACATCTGAACAGTTATCTTTGCAAATCACCATGACACTGACACGACTAACGCGTTTTTGTCACACACATGTAACACCCGTTATGCATTGGATATCATCACCATATATGTGTGTCACCTCATTACAGTGTTCATACTCCATGTGAATGCTGTCTTGATGTGGGCATGTCTGTTTGCCTGCACTGGTGCTCTTACCTATCTGCACATGCCTGGATGCGTCCACGGTATTGCTGTTGACCTTGATGCTGTGTATATGTCACATATCAACACAGACACAGCTTTAATGGACTTGTGCAGTGACGATGCACACATACGCATGGAAAACTGTACATGCATGTGTTTTGCTATATACATCTACACAGCACTGTACAGCTGTTCAACATCCTGCCACAGATCGCCTGTGTTGCACATGTGATAGACATGGGACAATGGCTAGTCGGACGTCATTCGCAGGGATGGTTATCAACCATAGCATGTACGGGCAAGGTTTCTTAGCTGTAACCGACAGCCATTATGCCACCACGAGGTGCATCAGTGCCACATTACTAATCCAGACAGTTGATACTACATTTACCATGCGGCCATCACACCATGTATGACTGGGATGACATGTGCAGCTTTGATGGACAGGGTTGCATGGTATAGCAGGAGTATGTCACATGTATGACACAGGGATCTGTCCAGCATGTGGCGATCCTAGTATTAGTACAGTGGCTATCCATGTCGTATGTCTTTCAGATCAGGTTATGGACATGTAGCATGTCCATCATCATGGTGCAGCAAATGTCTTTATGCAAGGTAGACAGCATGCTGCATAGTGGAGGTGAGGATTGTGAAGGCTGGTATCGCCTATCCACGAATGGCCTTACCCCTTACAGGTGATATGTGATCCAATATTGGTCACCCCGGTGCTGTATATGCCTGTCCAATGATCTCTGTGCTCATGGATGGCACCCTGTCATGACATGGGTACCTCGTATGACTACCTATGGGGCTTGGAGACGTCACCAGGTCAGGGAGGTGTACTGCACATCACCATCCCTTACACAGTGTCCATAATGTTGACCACAGCCTAGGTGGTAGTTAATGGGTACAGGGATGTTCACCTAGTGGTGACAATGCTGATATCATCCATCAGACTGTGCACATATGTCACACACCTCACCCACACAGCCCATTCTGTATGTTGTTCACAACACTGACACAGCTATTGCTCATAGGGCATGGCCATTCACATCCTTACATACACAGATGCCTAACATTTGTCTGTGTGGTATGGGCTACAATGAGGGTGGAGTACAACACAGTAACCATATTCTACTGTAGCTGGCACTGGTGTGATATGCACATGTCACTCTGGCACCTTTTGTAGTTGTGAGTCTGTCAACAGGCCACCTGTGAAACACTCCTGTGACATACAAAGGTATTTGTAATCAAACATCCGTACTGTCTTGTACATCTGTACTGCTAACATCTACAGTGATAATGGTTCATGGACATGCCCACCATACTCAGCAGGGTTATAGTGCGGTGCCACCCATTATGACTGTTGTCACCACTTGTGGGTTGATATTATCCAACACCCTATCTGTATTGTATGTTTTCAAAGAATGGTGCTTTCCTCCTTGGCTACTGCTGTTAAAAATCTTTGTTAAGACGCTTCTCCTTGTTTCTTCTTTAAAATAACTTTTATTAAAATGATTTAAAACAAAAAACAAAATAAAAGCTGCAACCTAACCATTTGAAAGTTAGCGTTGTAACGCAAAAAAAGAGAGATGAGCGCTTTCGGTTTATCAACCTTCTTCAGATCTGCTTAACATTTGCAGCTACTTCTATTTATATTCATGCTGCTGGCTTACAGTCATCCCCGACAACCAATGGGAGTCTCTATGCTAATTCTTGGTGTACTTGTAATCCAATCCGATGTTCTGGTTCTTATTTCTTGGAAGCCAATTACATTCTTCCATGCAAATACGTTTTAATAAATCTACCAATGTTTATTCATTTCTTTCTCTCACCTAATTTGCTATTCTTTTCCTTTTGCTCCAATGGCTTGTGTGTATCCTGTTGCAAGATGCAGGCTCCACCTTTTTATGTCATGTTCTTATTTGCCTTTTGCAAAAACTAATCACTCTCCCTGCATAGCATTTTTCATGTATTTAGCCTCTATATTGGAGGCGTCTGTCTTCCTATAACAAAGCTACAACCTCTTCATTAGGTAAACCACAAGTACAGTGGCTTTCTCCTTTGTTTTAAAACATAGGATCAAACACTGTCTTGTAAATGCTCTTACTTCCATGTCATCAGGTCTCTTTCAAACTGATAGCGCTTACTTAACTACATAAATGCACTTGCTAACTCACATCATAAATCACAAACATTTTTTATTTTGTGTCTTGCTTCTTGATACCAAGTCTCTTTCTGACTAAGAGCGCTTGCTTATATTCGAAGATGTACTGCTGATTACTGTTATTCTATCCGAGTTTTTCTTTGTGCAGAGCTCTTTACTCAGTCTTACTAAGAGGCTATCCTAATTGTTTTTTAGTGTTATGTAATCCATTGGTTGGCAAATTACACTTCTTCTCCTTTTTCTCCCTTACTGATTCCAAACTCTCTACTAATTCAATGCCTTTTCTTCATTTGCTGACAAATTTCCGCTAACAAATGTCTTTGATCTCCATAAACATCATTTCTCCTTTCTAATTGATGTAAATAATGGATGAACAACACTTTTTTTATTCCTTTAGCGCTCTAAATTTCAATATTTTCCAGACTTCTACATGCACAATGAATTTGATTTCAATTTATTTAGAGTTTGGGGTTTACTCTCCTTCCATCATAATGTTCAAACCAGGGCTAGAAACCTGAACCCTTTGTTTAAGGGCCTAATGCTCTACCGACTGAGCTATGTTGGTAGATGCATAGTTCAACTCCCTCTTAGTTTTCTTTCCTTTCTAAACAAGCTTGAGGAGGACTGTAAGATATAGGCCAAAAAAATATAATGAGCAAACTACACTCTTTTTATTCCTTTGATGCTCTTGGGTTCAATGTTTTCCAAACTTCTTCTTGCACAGTAAATTTAAATTCAACTGTTTTCATTTATGGTTAGAGATTTCTTTTCCTTTCACCATGGTGCCCAGAGTGGGAATCGAGCCCTAGACCCTCTGGATAAGGGCCTGATGCTCAACCAACTGAGCTACATTGGCAGATGTATAATTCATTTCCCTTGTAGTTTCCTTTCTTTTAAAACAGGTTTAAGTGGGACTATAGCATTTAGTCCGGGGAATTGGTTGGATTGTAAATTAATTATCCATTGCAACTCAATTTTTTCTGTTCTATTCACTATATTACCTCCTCTTTCCATAGGCTTAATCTGTGCCATAACCATAAATCTAAAGTTATGCTCTGGATTTTCTTTAATATGTACATAAATAGCATTAGTCTCTATTTTATTATGAATGTCCGGTATATGTCTTAATACTCGTTCTTTGTATTTTCTGTTAGTCTTACCTATATAGAATGCTTTACATACCATGCAACTTACTACATAGATCACATTCTCACTGTTACAGGTTGCTCTTTCTTGAAATATGTTAACTTTATTTGTCATTGGATGCTGAAACCTATCTGTGCTCATAATGTACTGACATGCTTTGCATTTTCCACATTTAAATGGTCCTGTTGGCATAGATACGTTCTTTGCCTCTTGCCTATGTATGTCACATAAGAGCCTCTTTAAGTTCTTCTTATTTTTATAGGTATAACTAGGATGTTCTCCTACTATGTCTTTTATCTTCTGGTCCATTGTTAGTATAGGCCAGTATTTCTTAATAGTTTCTCTTATGATAACATTATCTGTACTGTACGTCAAAGGACATCTTACTATTTCCTTTCTTCTGTTCAGCTCCTTTTCTTTGTTCTCTTTATCAATTTTAGCTGAATAGTATGGTCTCCCTTTCTTCCTTCGGATAACTCTAAGCTTGTCTTCATCCATTTTTTCTTCCTTATATCCTCTCGCTGTAAAGTTGTTCATTAGTCCTTGTATTTCTTCTCGAAATATATTATTATTGGTACACAATCTGGAGACCCTTTGCACCTGGTTGTCCTTAATATTTTTAAAAATATGGCCTAGATGCATGCTAGATCTATGTAAAAGATGGTTTTTCCAAGTTGTTTTTCTATACAGAGCTGTTTCCAATCCTTTGACCTCATCCATAATAATATTAACATCCAGAAATTCTATTTTCTTCCGTGACATTTTGATTTCAAACTTTAGGAAATCCGCTGTTGTTGTTAGAAATTGAATGAATTGCTGCAACGAACTTTCATGCCCTCTCCATATAAGGAGGATGTCTTCAACAAAGCGTCCATAGAATTGTATATGTTGTTGCCAGATGTTATTTTCATCTTTGCTCCACTGGCATTCCCATTGGGCTAATACTATATTAGCATAACTATTGGCACATGGAGTGCCCATGGCTACTCCCCATTTCTGCCAATAGACTTCATGCTCATATAGAAATACATTGTTTTGTAATATAATTTCTAGTAGCCCACATATCCTTTCCACATCCTTATTCGGTTGGTTAGCTAGTATAAAGATTCTGACTGCTTCTATACCATATCCATTGGGTATGCTAGTAAATAAGCTATTCACATCCATTGTTGCCAATACCATATGCCTATAGTTGTCACACTTGTGAGCTTCAGCATACAATTTCTCTAATAATTGTGCTGTACCTTTTAACACTGTAGGTGCTTTCTCTAACAGATTTTTAAGCTCATCTTCTATGTAAATGGAAAGAGGCTCCATGATCCACCCTCTTCCTGAAACTATAGGTCTTAATGGCGGATCATTTCAATTCTTGTGTACCTTCGGTATGCCTTTTATTTCTGGTATAAGTGGATGTAAGATTTCAAAAAACGCATACAAGTCTTCATCTATTATTCTACACATTAATTTTTCATACAGATCTTCTTTGACTTCCTTTACCAATCTTTCTATTTGTTTAATGCCTATCTTAGTATATGTAGTTGTATCTCTAAGAAGCTCCTTCATCTTATTATCATATTGTTCCTTTTTCATGATGACCAATGCACCTCCTTTGTCAGCTGGTTTTATCACTATTTCTTTGTTAAGTTGCAGTTCTTTCAATGCCTTGTGCTCTCTATAGTTCAAATCATGGAATTGTTTTCCTTTTCCTTCATCTTTGTGTTGTGCTATTTCATTCTCACAAAGTTTGATGAATGTTTCCACCTGAGGATGATTTATAGGCACAAACGTACTTGGCCTCTTATAGGTTTGTTTTAAATCATCTGAACCCAGACTTTGTGTATTTTTGGTGCCATATATGTATTTTAACGTTACATTTCTTCCAAATGTTTTTAAATCTATTACCACCTCACTAAGTTGAGACCTAATGGAGGGTATAAAGGTCAAGACTCTTTGCAGAAGTTGGTTTTGTTCCTCACTCAGTACATAGTCTGAAATATTTATTACCAATGACTCAGTATCCTCTTCTCTACTTCTTGTTTGCCTCTCCTCTAGGTTGCCTTTCTCCTTTTCCTTTCCCTGCTTAGGGATCTTGGGGCTCTGTCATTCTGTTGATATATAAGAAAAGGGAGTTGTTGAAAAATTGGTGCATATTTTTCTCCCTTTTTAGGTACCGCTCCTAGCTTCCTACTTTCTTTATTATTTTCTTTATTAACTATCTCTAATGTTCTTGATCCCTCCTTCTCTGTTGTAAATACAACTTCTAATTCTTCCATGTCCTCAGTGACTATACTGTCATTTGTTACTACTCCTTCCTCTTTATTATCACTCCTCTGTCTTGGTGGGGCATGGATTTCTGCTTGCACATGTTGTTTTCTAGATGTTACTTCCGATAAGGACATTTTTATTCTATTTTGTTTAGTATCGCTAGTTTTAGGTTGATCTTGATTCCTTACTGTTCTTGGCCATTCAAAGAGCTGGCCTGCTTTAAAGTCATCAAAGTCTCTTCTTAGTTTGTTAATTTTTATCATTTTTAACTTACTGTCATAAATGTCCAATTTGTCTTGGAGGTTCTCCAACCTCATAAGATTTTCTTCAGAGAGATCTAGTTGTTCCATCTCACTCTGCTTTATTTGGATAAATTCTGAGATTTCATTTTCCTGTGGCTTAAAGAAATCTATAAGTAGTCTAATATAATTAAAACTGGTTTCTATGTTGATCCGTTGCCATTGTGCTAAGAGCTCCGGATAAGTGTTTCCATAACTTGGCATACATCTGACCCTTAGTCCTCTAGGTATCAGGTTATGGTGTAGTCACGCTTCCATGTGGAAACGCTGCCATTGCAAGCTCTTCAACTTATATGCTACATTTTCCACTTCTTTGTATAAATTCTCGAATGTACTATTTGTTCTAATATTCGCTGTCCTCGTTCCTTCTGTGATATTAATATCGATCAATGGATTGCAGTTGTTTATATGTAAGGTGGCTGCTTTCTTTTTCATATCCATCTAATTTGCTTTCTGTTCACTTTCCATATTCAAATTTTTCATGCGCCAAGTGCGTTGCTCTCAACAAAAGGTTAAAATAGTAGAGAGAGAAGTGAGCAAATGCTTACAGAAAACCCAAGAGATGCTGCAAATGTTTTCAAAGAATGGTGCTTTCCTCCTTGGCTACTGCTGTTAAAAATCTTTGTTAAGACACTTCTCCTTGTTTCTTCTTTAAAAGAACTTTTATTAAAATGATTTAAAACAAAAAACAAAATAAAAGCTACAACCTAACCATTTGAAAGTTAGCGTTGTAATGCAAAAAAAGAGAGATGAGCGCTTTCGGTTTATCAACCTTCTTCAGATCTGCTTAACATTTGCAGCTACTTCTATTCATATTCATGCTGCTGGCTTAGAGTCATCCCCCACAACCAATGGAAGTCTCTATGCTAATTCTTGGTGAACTTGTAATCCAATCCGATGTTCTTGTTCTTATTTCTTGGAAGCCAATTACATTCTTCCATGCAAGTAAGTTTTAATAAATCTACCAATGTTTATTCATTCCTTTCTCTCACCTAATTTGCTGTTCTTTTCCTTTTGCTCCAATGGATTGTGTGTATCCTGTTGCAAGATGCAGGCTCCACCTTTTTATGTCATGTTCTTATTTGCCTTTTGCAAAAACGAATCATTCTCCCTGCATAGCATTTTTCATGTATTTTGCCTCTATATTGGAGGCGTCTGTCTGCCTGTAACAGAGCTACAACCTCTTCTCTTTCACGAGTTGTCTTCATTAGGTAAACCACAAGTACAGTGGCTTTCTCCTTTGTTTTAAAACATAGGATCAAACACTTTCTTGTAAATGCTCTTACTTCCATGTCATCAGGTCTCTTTCAAACTGATAGCGCTTACTTAACTACATAAATGCACTTGCTAACTCACATCATAAATCACAAACTTTTTTTATTTTGTGTCTTACTTCTTAATACCAAGTCTATTTCTGACTAAGAGTGCTTGCTTATATTCGAAGATGTACTGCTGATTCCTGTTATTCTATCCGAGTTTTACTTTGTGCAGAGCTCTTTACTCAGTCTTATTAAGAAGCTATCCTAATTGTTTTTTAGTGTTATGTAATCCATTGGTTGGCAAATTACACTTCTTCTCCTTTTTCTCCCATACTAATTCTAAACTCTCTACTAATTCAATGCCTTTTCTTCATTTGCTGACAAATTTCCACTAACAAATGTCTTTGATCTCCGTAAACATCATTTCTCCTTTCTAATTGATGTAAATAATGGATGAACAACACTTTTTCTATTCATTTAGCGCTCTAAATTTCAATATTTTCCAGACTTCTACATGCACAATGAATTTGATTTCAATTTATTTAGAGTTTGGGGTTTACTCTCCTTCTATCATAATGTTCAAACCAGGGTTAGAACCCTGAACCTTGTGTTTAAGGGTCTAATGCTCTACCGACTGAGCTACGTTGGTAGATGCATAGTTCAACTCCCTCTTAGTTTTCTTTTCTTTCTATTAATTCAATGCCTACGAGGGAAATGAATTATACATTTGCCAATGTAGCTCAGTTGGTTGAGCATCAGACCCTTATCCAGAGAGTCTAGGGCTCGATTCCCACTCTGGGCACTATGGTAAAAGGAGAAGAAATCTCTAACCATAAATGAAAACAGTTGAATTTAAGTTTACTGTGCAAGAAGAAGTTTGGAAAACATTGAACCCAAGAGCATCAAAGGAATAAAAAGAGTGTGGTTTGCTCATTATATTTTTTTGGCCTATATCTTACAGTCCTCCTCAAGCTTGTTTAGAAAGAAAAGAAAACTAAGAGGGAGTTGAGCTATGCATCTACCAACGTAGCTCAGTCAGTAGAGCATTACACCCTTAAACAAAGGGTTCAGGATTATAGCCCTGGTTTGAACATTATGATGGAAGGAGAGTAAACTCCAAACTCTAAATAGATTGAAATCAAATTCATTGTGCATGTAGAAGTCTGGAAAATACTGAAATTTAGAGCGCTAAAGGAATAGAAAAAGTGTTGTTCATCCATTATTTACATCAATTAGAAAGGAGAAATGATGTTTACGGAGATCAAAGACATTTGTTAGCGGAAATTTGTCAGCAAATGAAGAAAAGGCATTGAATTAGTAGAGAGTTTGGAATTAGTATGGGTGAAAAAGGAGAAGAAGTGTAATTTGCCAACCAATGGATTACATAACACTAAAAGACAATTAGGATAGCTTATTAATAAGACTGAGTAAAGAGCTCTGCACAAAGTAAAACTCGGATAGAATAACAGGAATCAGCAGTACATCTTCGAATATGAGCAAGCGCTCTTAGTCAGAAAGAGACTTGGTATCAAGAAGCAAGACACAAAATAAAAAAAGTTTGTGATTTATGATGTGAGTTAGCAAGTGCATTTATGTAGTTAAGTAAGCACTATCAGTTTGAAAGAGACCTGATGACATGGAAGTAAGAGCATTTACAAGAAAGTGTTTGATTTTATGTTTTAAAACAAAGGAGAAAGCCACTGTACTTGTGGTTTGCCTAATGAAGACAACTCATGAAAGAGAAGAGGTTGTAGCTCTGTTATAGGCAGACAGACGCCTCCAATATAGAGGCGAAATACATGAAAAATGCTATGCAGGGAGAGTGATTAGTTTTTGCAAAAGGCAAATAAGAACATGACAAAAAGTGGAGCCTGCATCTTGCAACAGGATACACACAAGCCATTGGAGCAAAAGGTAAAGAATAGCAAATTAGGTGAGAGAAAGGAATGAATAAACATTGGTAGAGTTATTAAAACTTATTTGCATGGAAGAATGTAATTGGCTTCCAAGAAATAAGAAGTAGAACATCGGATTGGATTACAAGTACACCAAGAATTAGCATAGAGACTCCCATTGGTTGTGGGGGATGACTCTAAGCCAGCAGCATGAATATAAATAGAAGTAGCTGCAAATGTTAAGCAGATCTGAAGAAGGTTGATAAACTGAAAGCACTCATCTCGCTTTTTTTGCGTTGCAACGCTAACTTTCAAATGGTTAGGTTGTAGCTTTTATTTTGTTTTTTGTTTTAAATCATTTTAATAAAAGTTCTTTTAAAGAAGAAACAAGGAGAAGCGTCTTAACAGAGATTTTTAACAGCAGTAGCCAAGGAGGAAAGCACCATTCTTTGAAAACATATTTGCAGCATCTCTTGGGTTTTCTGTAAGTGTTTGCTCACTTCTCTCTCTACTATCTGTATTGTATGGTCATGCTAGGCACTTGTTCAGAACTTGTGAGCATGTCATGAGCTACTGATTTCTATAGCACCCATTTCATACCATTTCCCACAGGTACACTGGCTGTCCTAAAATTTCCAGCTTGCTTACAGTACAACAGCTGTTGTACGCACGTAACTCACATATCCTGTGAGACATGGTGGTATATAAAGGCATGTCCAACTGTCACGTACCAGTGCTATTGCCTGTCTATATGATGGATATGTCATACATGTGGCAATAGAGAAATTGTCTCATGTACACATTAAATGCTCCCCTCTCAACATACAACACTACAGCCTGTGGGGGATGCACGTATGCAGCCCTGCTGGGGGTAATGCTGTCACCAACCCTGACTGCACCTTACAGTCATGTTGGGATGTGTAGCATTCGCAACACACCCCACACATCACATAGTCTCACATGATCTCCACCACAGGCCACACATACGGGGTCAACTCATGCAGTACCTCTCCATACTCTGTGTAGGCACCAGAGGCAGCCCCCATCATGGATCACAACATCACCAACTTATAGCCCGCAGACTCGTGTGCCCATCACATACAGCCAATAGGGTGTTATAACATACACAACACACCAATCATAGGTGACTCTGTAGGTGGTCACACTGCAGTTCAACACAGCAGGCTACACAAGGCGATAGTCGCTTACATCTTGATGTCAGGTAACTGGTTCTGCCACATAATCTATGCACCCATGCCACACCTCACCAGGTACGATGTGACTGTCATTCTCCATGTTAGTGTGACTGCCCTGAGATGCCACTTCACAGACTACGTGTGCAGGGACATGCAATAGCTCACCAGTCTTGTAGCCCTGAAGGTGTGGGCCAAGCCCTGGGGAACATTATGCATTCATCCGGACCTGATACGACTGTACAACGACTGACTGTGTCACTTCAACAGTTGCGTATGCCTCTGCTGTCATTCCACAGGCATCTGGTATCTGTCCGCTTTGACTGACCTGGTCAAACACAATGCTTTGGCACAGATGACCTGCACCTGTCAGCCCTGGGAGTACAGATCACATGTGAGGCTCTTGTTGCTTCTATACTGCCGGTCTTGCACAGTTTCCAATAACAGTCACCGGTGGAACGGGAACTGGCAAGCAAGACATGGGGTCATGTGACACAATGCTTGCATCTTCCTGTGTGATGCACGCAGGCAAGGCACACCTTATAATGCACCACTCTAATATCTCTGCAGTGACTGGGACCTGCCTCTAGGCTCTGCAGAGCACATCTGCAATGACAGGTTATAGACAGACCATACCTTTCAGGCACATACCTGTACCAGCTCACCCACAGCTGTGGTGTTCCCATATCCCACTATGTTGTACACACATCCTGGCTAGTTACTTAGCATAATGCATCAGAGGTGCTCCACGTGCAACTAACTGTGTCCAGAATTGCTATACACATTGTAACCAGCTACAGATTCAACAACACACCCCACAGTTACCAGACCTCATTTGTTGGTGTACTGAACAGTAGGGCTCAGACAGCTACTACTGATGTGTGACTGACACTACCCCACACTTAACTGGGATAGTCACTCATGTACCAACACATCTCTGAATCATAACCTCCAGTCGGCTGGATCAACTCATACACACCACCTCCTAGACCAACATTATCCTTGACATGAACACTACCAACATGTGACTGGTGTTCCACACCTGGGATTATCCCCTCATTGGGGATTCCGAACATATGCTAATCACCCTTGTTAGCCACATCCCGGCACCACACCCTTCATGGCATACACAGTACATGAGTACTACAACACCTACTACAGACGTCTTAAGACAGCGGTTGTTGACATCATGACACCCGTGCAGATGGACAATGCACATACAAATGCTGAAACATACCCCAGGGCACTTCATTAGCATGTACACGACTGCATGGATCATGCTATTCCACACAGAGCCATGATGGTACACACCAGATAACAGACGCCACTCTGGTGGTCATGTTCCATGGACATAATGTACAACAACAGGTGGAGGCTGTTGCACAGTGGTGTACAATCCCATGGGTGGGGTAGCTCACTGGTCAGCCTCGGTAGGGCCACGGGATCTCTCATCACATACTCCATGACTAGCTACGTAAACATTACTGCGACACATTCCGGGGTGTACCACAAGGCATTATGGTGGTATGTCAGTAGTCAATGGCAATACCCACATCTGCTCTCACATACAACAGTCACTCAGGAACATTACAGACCCAGGTGATGTAGGCAACATGCTGGCGGATGGATTCAATGCTAACATTACACCCTCACACTCACTAAAGGGCCACAATCCATGCAGGAACATTGCGGTGTCCCTGCAGTCACACCAACACAGTACTAACCTGCACTCTCTATGTCCTGGGACACTGGCCCCATGTCACCTTCCAAAGTCCCAGGCTGTGATGTCCACAAACCTCTGAATGCCATGTCTCCCCACTAGGCCACCATATTCAGTAATAGCCTTGTATCAGACATTGTGACCCCTGAATGGCACACAGCAACAGTTATCACACTCCACTCAGGTGGTGCCACAATGCACGTGTGGGACTATAGTCCTACACACCTGACTGGACTGTTCTGCACGGCTATGGGGCACATCATCATGGACATCATTCACAGAGACATTGTTGGTCTCCGGTCCTGTGATGCCACCCGGGTTGGACTTGTTAGGGCCAGCGCATGGCCCCTACACCTGGTGGACTCCTTTCATACAGTTACCAGGGTAGTTGATGACAGTACAGGGGTCCACACATCCTACATTGTCCTCTCATTGCCTTATAGCACCGTTCTCCATTCTGGTATTGACAACATATACATCCACCTGCACATCGTACCCTATGTCTCCGGATGTTATGCAACATGGCTCATGGACAGGACACACACAATGAGGGTAGCATACCATAGTACCTACTGCATTTCAGTTACACTTGGCATACCACAGTCCTCAGTCATAAGGCCCCTCATGTTCAGTATATGCTTCCCTGAGGTACAGGCTAGCACAGAGGGACTTTCCCTGCCTAGCTTTACAAACCCCTGCATACAAAGCGCCATGATTGATCCACCAGCTGATACTGACTCTATCCATATGGGTGTCACTGTAACAGATACCAGATATGAATATCATGGCCTCAAGCTGCATGAACATCACCTTTGCATTACACCATTCACCCACTGGCTATCACATAGGTGGTAGTCCCCTACATACATGTCACATTGTACATGTTCGTAGTACACACGTATGTTGCATCCACTCCTGCGGTTACCATATTGCCACTGTGGTGTGGATATCCTTCTACATGGCCACACTTATCTGTACTGGGTGTGTAGCTGGTACATAGGCACCCATTGTACCTCTGAACCCAAGACTTCTACACACATTCAAGGGTACACCACCCCGTTTAGGGTGTACCTAACACAACAGCTACAGCTTTACATACCACAACATTAACATGCCTTAATGTTTATTGAGCTCCGACAGTTGAAGTATGCGGCTGAACTACGGACACCATGTCTGTACACATTTGTATACTACATACTCAGGGGTGACCTCTGCTGAACAGACAGGGCCCATGTCCACAACAGTATTAATGGATATACTCCACATACGCAACATAAGCAAAAGCCACTGTGAGCAACATGCCCATGGATATGTGCACACACGCAACGATGAGTGGGATGTGCTTGAGGGTTACATTTCCAAACTGGACACTCACCATGCTTTGGAACATGAGTCCTATGTACATCACGCAGGGACACTCAGTAGCACTGTTCATGTGATACCTCCCTTGGTGGTTTGGGGACACATGTACGCCAGGTATCACTGCAGTGGCTGTACTGTGCAGAGGTGCAGGTAACACATGGCTCTGCTGTGCACAGGACACTACCCTAGAGAGGTGCAACTGGTGTGAACACTGTAGTTGTGCTTACACATACACATGCCAGACTGCATAGTACCCCACTATGAACCTGTGAAGCTATTACATGTCCTTTGTGCATGATTACTTGGTAGCCCTTCCATTTAGATTAGCTATCATGCTATTACAATGTCCCGTGCCTACAAGTCATATGTATCCTGTTATTGTACATGCCAATAGACGATACCTTTGGTATGCATGATATGCCTGTTATGTTGTGTAGAATATCTGACATATCTACCTACAATACTATGCATTACACATATTTTACATAGTATCCCATAATGCAAAGCATACTTGCACAGTGGGACCACCTTACACATGTCCTTGTCATTATATGCCCATACACATGCCTACTGTGACAGTATATCAACATATACTATCCCCTGCTATGGCACGTACTTGTTGGACATACCCTACCACTGACGGCGGGTTGCATGGAATTGTTCTGTTTAAAGCACTCATGTAGCACCCCTTGTGGTGTCTGTGATGTGTACCTTGTGGCCCACTGCTGGACACACAGTTTCTACAAGCGTAAGTATGCTCAGCAAGACATCACTACATAAATACCTTTTCCCACTTTATGCATTGCGGACACTTTTAATTAATGCAAACCAGGCTATACATGCAGTAAATAATTAATACAAAACATGCTATACATAAACCTACATATCGAGTGTTCTACATACCTTGTTATCGTTCCGGACTTTCGACTCTATCTCTCTCACACTGCTTAAACAGGTATATGGTATGAGCATATGGTCTGAATGTCTGGCAAGTCATCCTGATATACGTCTATACCTGTAACATGTGGTTTCCTGCTGCCAGTTGGTGTTCCTGAGTGACTAATTACTTGCACATCAGCTGTGCAACTACTCCATTCGCTAATTACATGGCAACAGTGGGGTATAACTGAATTCTCCACTTGGGCGTTGCCCATTTGCCCTACCTTCGGGGAGACGGCCTGTATTGTGTTTTGTTGTGTGTAATTGCAACTGCTATGTGTAGAGACAAGTATACTTTGGATTCATGTCCCCCGTGGATTGTGTGTGACAGCTAGAGCATGTGGTTCAACATGTGGGTGTGCCTGTCATCCCAACCATCTGATAACGGACTATTGCAAACAAAGCCTGTAACATCGCTGTTTGTCACATTATACAATGGCTACAATTATGCATGGCACCTTTAATTGTGTCTCTCACAAGGTATGTTGACGGTTCTGCAGATGTAATTGACTGACTGAATGTTTGTGCTGTTATTACGGTCTGTATTGCTATAGTTTCCAGTGTGGGGGATGTCAGTGGGTGTACGTAGCATATACAGGTTTGTGGGGCTTGCATTTCTACATATTCCATATATATGTGTGTGGGCGCCATCCCTAATTAAAGAGCTATCAGTTAGTAGACTTATGTTACGGGATTTTACATTGGGCTGTTGTTAATTGGTTTCTATATAGTATGCAGGTGAGGTTGATACTTCCATACCTCCAGAATTGCAGCGATATGTAAAGGGATATGTCTAAATGACAGCTATCCTGTGTATTTCTGTCCCAGATTTTTGCAGTCATTGTGGTTGTGTTGGTAACAGAACCTCTTTACCATGGGTTGCCACCTTTTCATATGGCCATTATTGGACACTTGCGGGACACACAGCGGTGTTTACAGGCCGACACATAGCCATGGTCAGTACACAGGATAGCACATACTTTTATCCTCAATACATACCTATTGATGTGGGACTTTGGCTACTTATCATATTGCATGTAACATTTACGTTTCTTACATACAGACATAACTATTTAATGCAACTATTACATAATATATGGGGCATATTAATGTCCTGCAATCTCGGACATTTGCTCTTTGGTATGTTTTATGTCAGGACACACCAGCCCAGGGAGGGGCTGTCCCTCCTAATGTGGGATAAGTGGTAACCGTATGCCTACGGCTAGCTATACCCACACCTACCGTAATGATCTACCTCCGAGTTGGCACTAACAGACACACGATGGAGACACACACACACACACACACACACACAAAATACAGTCACACGGAGACGCACACAGCACCCTCAACACACACATACACAGACTGCGGCACTCACAAACTCAGTTGAACACAGTACCTACGTGGGCCGCAACACCGGCAGCAGTAACTACATGTCCCTTCATATCGTCATACTATTACTCGTAGTTGTACTGTTCCAGTACTGTGTTCTTTCTGTCTTTCAGCCTTGTGGTTACACGTGTCGTTATGTTACACAGTCCATAGTTGGCGGTATCCTATTTATTTGTACCTCCAAGGTGTTATGAATGTCGTTGACCTATCTATATATATTTGCAGATATCGCTGAATCCGTATATATCAACATATATCACTCTATCACCCTTTCTATCTGTATTATATATATGTATATATGTGTACATATATATATATATATATATATATATATATATATATATATATATATAGATAGATATATCTGACAGGGAAAGTGACAGGCAAGCTACACCTTTCATTGTGTACATGTCGGTGTATACTGTTTCCTGGACTCTGCACGTTTGTGTCTGTACCTGTCACATTACACACCTGCCGTAGGTTAAGGTTACCAGCTGTCCCACTTTGTGAGGGACAGTACCTCTTCGGACAGTTGTGTCCTGCAAAATATTTGTAAACATGGCAAATGTGCTGAGATTGTAGGACATACTTATTTCCTATAGTTTATGTAATAGTTGCATAAAACAGTTATTCTGTATCTGAACCACCTATACGTTATGGACACAGAATAAGTAAGTAAACATTACAAGAATAAGCATTTATCTAGGCAAAACAGTGAAGTTCTGATTTTCATACTGGCCGGGTGTATGTGTCGGCCTGCAAACATCTGACGTATGTCCCACATTGGTCATTTGCAGAGGTGGCAACCCTACCATAGGTACATCTTGGCTAGCAATAGTGTTAGGTGATTCTATACATGATTGCATGTTCTACTCCTGGCAGTGGTCGTTTTACCCTTCAGAGTAGGCGCTATTAGTACAGGGATGGATAATGCCGGTTTCACCTGTTCTGGACATCATTGACCGTGATCTGCGTGATATTCGGAGAAGCTTATCCCTGTTTCGCGCATATCCGTATAGTCATATTTAAATATCGCTTACCAGCAGTGGGCAACGCATATTCCCGCTAATGTGTGCTAAACATGATCTGATGACCTGCATCCGACATGCATTACTCGTGCCTTCGGGATTACGTTACATCCCTTGCAGGACGTGGGACTGGGAATATGCACGACGGTCACTGCATTTAACACATGGATATCTGGGATATGTACACGTGTTATGTTGTTTTGTACATGGAGTATACTATGGCTGTTACTCCATACTGCACTCACATGGGTAACTCAGTTAGTTTACATATTGATGAGTCCAGTTAATGGTGTGTCCATGTGATGTTTACTGGATGTGCTCCGGCATTGGGTATGTATATCACAGTGAGCCACACACGATACTGTGCTACACCTTCAAACGACCATAGGTGGGGCATGCTGGGGTGACAAATACCTGTCATGGGTACAACCCATGCCTTGACACAACATCCATGATTTTATTGTGTGGAGCCCCTCATTAACGCAGCAGGGACTCCATGATGACTGTGTGCAGAACAGTGCCTACACACATGTGCTCCAGCGATTGCCTCTACTCCACTAACCGACAGTTGGTTACTCAATGTTGTGGCGACGGCGGACACTGTTTGCCCCATTGGGTGTATGGCCTCTGACAATCGGCTGTGTACCTACTGATGTACCTGGGAACCTATACACACAGCACCACCATATGCTGATAGGCGCATGTACTGTTCAGGTGTTGACATTCCGTGTTCCATTAGCTGTTGTGTGTACAATGTTTGAGGGCTGCCTATGTAGGATTCACACAGTGGGCCACCTATACATTACAATTTACAGGTGATCGTGTTTGTGTGCCATCCATTTTACTGTGTGTGCAGGTGGAGAGGTGTGTCAGTCCGTAGGGGCCTACACTGTCAGAGCATGTGCTATACGTTCCCTCTTTGCCAAGGCATAGGCATATTGGGCATGCGTCCATCTGCCTACTGGGGCTGGCACAGTGTGTTTGTGGTCTGAATCCCTCTGTGCCTGTGATGGCCTTGGCAATTGCGGTGGGCTATGAGGGCCTTCACCATTTTGTCCCTGCTGCAGCTGTTTCCGCAGGATCATATTATGCAGCATGGCACATACTATGATGATGTGGGCACATGTGCCTGGAGAGTATTGCAAGGCTCCACCAGATGTGTCCAAGCACCAGAACCATGATTTTAGCATCCCGCACACATGCTCTATGATGATTCTGGTTTGTGCGTGTGCCTCATTATGGCGTTCTTGCATGGGTGTCTGTGCATTTCTGATGGGAGTCACCATCCATGGCTCCAGTGCATAGCCAGCATCCCCCACAAGGTGGCCATGTGGGATGTCCCCCCTGACAAATACCTGATACAGCTGTGAGGCATGCCAGATATGGGAGTCATGGTAGCTTCCAGGGCTGCCAGCTCACACATCCATGATAATGCCCTGGGCATTGTACACGACCTGACAGTTGATGGAGTGGAATCCCTTGTGGTTTATGTAGCACCTACCATGTTCACCGGGTGGTGACTTGATTTGTATGTGCGTGCAGTCTATCGCACCCAGTACCTCTGGGTAGTGTGCCACATGGTGGAAGTGATGCATATTGCTGGCCAACTCTTCCTGAGTTTGGGAGAAGTATATATGCTCATTGGCATGTGGTAACATGGCATCCAGGAACTGGTGTAGTACCCTGGATGCCGATGCCTGTGATATCCCCATTATATCTCCAGTTGGCCTTTGAAAGGTACCTGTGGCTAGTATTCACAAGCTTACACATACCTTCATGTCCACTGGGATGGGTTCCCCTCTGTTGTTTCTGCTTCTCAGGCATGGCCAGCACAGCTCCACTATTTGCTGTAAGATGTCCCTGTCCACCCTGTAACGCTCTTCTATCTCCAGATCATGTAGCCCCTGGTTGGTTACCCTTGGTCTGAACACTTTTCTCCTCCTCTGGGGCCTGTGGTGGTTGTCAGCATCATCCTCCACAACACCGTCAGTCTCTAACACATGCTGATGAATCACAGCTATGACAGCTCCCAACATGTACATTTTAAAAGTTCCCCGTGTGTTTACACCTATGGCGCAGTGTTTGGGAATACACAGGTGTGTGTAGGGTGCTTTCACACTTTATACTATTGTGCTGTGAACACCGATGATGCCATAGGGTGTGTATGTATGATCGTAGCTATAGGGTATCTTATGTGTTTTCCTACCGGAACTACTATTGTGGTGCCTTTGATGTTGAATTACATTTGGCTGCCGTGGATTACCTCTTGACCTTCCCTTTACATTTCTGCATGTTCCACCTACCATTTTCTGGCATGCATCCAGCAGCCTGCTTTCATTTGTAATTTCCTAGACCAGGCTTATCTTGCGTAATGTGTGCTATTGCCGGTCTACTGTTGGTTTGCTTTGCTCTGCTATGACAGATCTCCTATCTTTGCAATCCAATGCTTCCCCTCCTTTCTTTGCATTCCAATGCCTCCCCTATCCTGTTTTGCAGGTTTCTGTGAGCAGACTTGTCAGCTGCCGTCGATTGGCCGTCGTGAGGTGATTGGTGTTAATTGCTCATTAGTACTCCAATTACCCTACTTCGGCATTTCCTTCTTTTCTTCCCCTGACCTTCCTGTTTGTGCTATTGTTCGCGGCGCGTGCATACGCTTACTGGGTTTCAGGCACGTTTTCATCCCCTTACACATGCACTTTCGGCCACCATGTGTGCTCTCAGCTAAACGATTCTATACCTTCCTCCCCACCCCTGTCCTGCAGCTTTGCTTAGCAATGGCCAGGCCAGATTTGCATTGCTCCAATGTGCTTACTGCTACGGTGGCACACCCCTCTGCTGATGTCATGTATCTCCTCTGAACCACTCCTCGGTGTTATAGTGCTATGCTGTATGGTACAACCTTCATCCGGCGGGATGTTTGCGATTCATTATTACCTGCCTCATTTGCATGGCATTGACTACTAATTCATAGTTACCGCGCCGAACACTGTCACAGGCCCTTAGCAACCCTTGCACCTTGGTTGTGGTGTTCCATGCCTACCATTGCGTATTATGGTGTAAACCTGATTTGTATTACATTGCGATTTTATGACATTTTTATATAATTTCTTTATGTTCCTGTTTGCGCACACATGCCCTGCAGTTGTACTGTGCGTTACTGTGGACATGACATTAAATGTTGTTTTTTAGGTGTTGTGCATCTTTTCTTATGCCATTGGCTGTGTATTTAGCCATTGGAATATGTTAACTTTGTAATAAATGAGTCTGGTCTGCTTCCATAGCTCCGATGTTCTGTTTGGGAAAATGTAAACCGTGTTTTTTGGTTTACATTTCCGTGGGCTTACGCTACGCCTGCACCACTTCATGAATCGCTATCTGCCTTCATTTGCATGGTGTGACACTGCACATGGGGTGATTAGCATACCTATGCCATGGACTGCGCAGTTCTGGCGTACGCCGGTAGTGCACGTGGAATTGGATCGTACCTGAATCACTCGACGGCCATATTTGGTGTTATTCCGCCTATGCTATGCCTGCGCCTGGCGCAAGCTTCATGAATTCCGGGGCCAGTATTTGGAGATTCTTATGTCCTTAATGATCCGTTCCATGATAAATCTTTCCATGGGTCTGCATATAAGGCTGGTCTGACTTATGGGTATGCAACTAGCTGTCTGGGTATGTGGCATGTCCTGCCTTATGCAGGGGAATGATTTGTTTGACAGCTGGAAGCAAGTCAGTTTCAGATATATCTTGTGGGCTAGAGTGAGGAGAAAAAAGGGTAATGTTTGACTTGAATTTATCGGTCAGTAGGTTCACTATGTCTTCAGCCTCAAGGTAGGTAACATCATTCATGATCAGTTCAGCTCATCGCTTCTTTGTGCTTTTGAGACTGCAAACATAATTTTAAAGCACTTGTAATTGTCTTTGTCATGGGTGGCTATTTTTGCCTCAAACTTGGCTTTGATGGATTTTGTTAAGCTCCTGAGATGTTTATTAATTTATTTAATTGACAAGTCTCTATCATTCTGCAAATTACTCTTCTTACTTTTGGCTACAATTCTGTTCCATTTATTGTAAAGCTTGTCGATATTGTGGTTCTACCATGGGGGATTGTTTCTGCGGTTTGCATAACTCATAAGTAAGGGTATTGCATCTAAGGCCAAGGAAGTTATAGAACCACTCTAATCAGCCATTATCACACCGATCATTGAATACAATGCCCCCTTTGGCATGTCTCTAACCAGGAACCTGCAGCAGTTGGAATGCCCTTGAGGGTTTCTCACAAGTAGAATAAAGGATATGAATACTCTGTCCTACACAGATCACCTTAAGGCCCTGTCTCTTTACTTAGTCTCCTACAGGTTACTGAGAGGTGATCTTTGCCTGATATATAAGGCATCCTCAGACCCAGCTCGAATGGACCTCTTGCACATCCACAAAACAAACAGCAACAGGAACACTACATCCAAGGACCTGAACTTTGCCTGAAACATAAACAAAAAAAAAAAATTCTGGAAAGACTGATATATGTTTCAGAGGATTCCAACTATGTGGAACAGGCTCCCCATCCACCTGAAGTGGAGTTCGTCCCTCACCCTTTTTAAGTGAACCCTTGATTGTTGGATGGGAAATCAGAAATTTAGCCCATTCTGACCCCCATGTCTCTTGTGGACAAACACTGATTGTAAGTTAACTAATCCCAAGCTAAGATACCCCCCCCCACAATGTTTATCTGCTTCATTACTAACATATCCCAGCTGTATAGATGTCCAATGTACTCAAGGACAAAACTGGGTCGGATTGCATGGCTGGGCTTACAAAGACCCTGGTGGTCGATAGCCTCATAAAAACTTATAAATCTATGATGAGATCACTTTCACCATCAGTGGAGAATTCCCTTTTGTGCACTGTTGTGTGAAGTTGGAGTAGGATTTTTTAAGTTTGGGGTTGTGTGGGTGCAGGGAGGCTTGCCACCTTGTAAAAAAAGATTGCCTCTGAGTTTTATTGAAAGTGTTTTTGGTAAAACACTTCTGGAGTTTTTGACTTTGTGAAAGAAGGTGCTGATATATCAACATGCTTTCAAGAAGCTGTAATGCATCACGTATCATGTTGCCTTATTAACCTTAATCTGAGTCTCTTCTGTATGGAGAATGAGAAAACTCAATCCTTTATTCCTTCCTGAGCCGTAACTGGTCTAAATGTGTGGAAGGCACTGTAACCATGCACAACCAGGGTGCTCTCTTTCTCCACTATTTTAAACAATGTCTCTGTCACTAGTCTGATGTTTACATCCTCCAGGGTGAAGAGGACATGTAAGGAGTAGAGTTTCTTATTTAGTCACCTAGCACTGATAAGTAATACCTTCATATTGTCCCTTGCTTGGTTCATTATGGCGGTAGGCTTATCAGGGTGGCATTGCCTAAAAAAGGCAATATGGGGGTGGACAATGTATTTGCCAATAATCTAAACCCTAAGGGGAACAGATACAAGCTATCCTTTGGCAAAGCAGCATAGTTTAAAACACACAAACACCTCCAAAAAATCCACAAAACACACTGGACATTAGGATAGAAAAAGTTTTACTGATGTGTTTGGTACCTCGGCTTACGCCTTCAAAGAATAAATTGTTACATCAAGCAGCTTTCTTTTATACATCATACTTAATACATTCAATTAGCCTTATTCAAAGGCCAATCAATAATTTAAAGTGCCCATCACGCATTATACATTACCCATGTATTAACTACGCATAACAATTTTTATACAAAGTTTTAAAATTACTGATATGAATCCCACCTGTTTCTGTTGTTAAAATGAGACAACAACAACATAATTCCATTTATATTAATAAAATGTGAGATTTTAAGCATACAACTGACAGTATTAGTTTACTTGTTATAAACATTGGTATCTAATTCCATTTTTAAACCTTTAGGATATAATGTCCTGAAGTTTATTATACACTTGGACTTCAACAATAATAACTTGCTGATGTCCACCCCCCTGTCATAAGATTTGGGTTTTGCCAACACACTAAAAAAGATCCTATTCCTTCTTATGTCACTTAGACACTCCATGATTCTTTTCTTGACAGCTCTTTTAGTCTGTCCAATGTACCATTTTATCTGCGTACACCCACAGCCTATGATATAAACAATTCCACTAGATTCACATGTATATGTTTCACTGGCTTTATAGACCTTGCCATTAATGTTGACCCCATCCAAGTTATTAATTTTCTCACAGACTATAAAATTTCTGCACAGAAAACTTCCCCTAATGTTTCCTGCTCTAAAAAATCAAAAACTTGGATGGGGTCGACATTAATGGCAAGGTCTATAAAGCCAGTGAAACATATACATGTGAATCTAGTAGAATTGTCTATATCATAGGCTGTGGGTGTACGCAGATAAAATGGTACATTGGACAGACTAAAAGAGCTGTCAAGAAAAGAATCATGGAGCGTCTGAGTGACATAAGAAGGAATAGGATGGAAAATCCGGTAGCTACACATTTTATTCAGGTACATAATAGCTCAGTAGAAACTTTCTTTTTTAGTGTGTTGGCAAAACCAAAATCTTATGACAGGGGGGTGGATATCAGCAAGTTGTTATTGTTGGAGTCCAAGTGTATAAATAAACTTCAGGACATTATATCCTAAAGGTTTAAATATGGAATTAGATACCAATGTTTATAACAAGTAAACTAATACTGTCAGTTTTAGGGTTGAAATCTCACATTTTATTAATATAAGTGGAATGATGTTGTTGTTGTCTCATTTTAACATCAGAAACAGGTGGGATTCATCTCAGTAATTTTAAAATTATGTATAAAAAATGTTATGCATAGTTAATACATGGGTAATGTATAGAATTTCCCTTAGTATGAGGTAAAGCAGTCTCATGGATAATATATTACATAACAAAAACACCAGAAGTCCAACTGGTACTGCAGTATTTTTTTCTTAAAACCTAATAAACACTTTCATGTTAATAAATAAAGAGACTTCTTTAGAAGTACATTAAATAGCAATGACTTAGAAAGCACAGCTCCCCATGTCAGGTGGTACTGGGTGGGCATACAAAATCCTTTAAAAGTGTTGCAGTGACTTTTGAATGCTGATGGTTGCATTAGAATCACTTGTTTAGAGACTATACTTTTGATTGGTAACTTACTCTTTTGAAATTATTAATTAAGCTTACAATAGAAATGAAATAAGAATGAACGCTGTAGGGGTTTAGGTTGCATCTCTTGTGTGCTCCTCAACCACTCCCCTTTTTTTTCCCTAATATTTTCTTGTAGTATGAGATGAAGATAACAAACAGTGTTATGGATATGAGTTACTAGGGTGATTCTGAACAAATCATTTACGTAGACAGTTTCCATTGGATGTTTCTATAAAGGGACAATTGTTTATAGTTACTTTTTGTAGTTAAATTACATAAAATGTAACCAAAAGAAAATTAAATTATGAAAAACAAAGGTGACGTACTCTCAACTACAGGAATCTTTAACTTACTTCTATGCAAGAGGTCAGCTTGGTCATACCTTATATGCAGTGGCTATTGTCCAGTAATCTTGACAACTGCAAAAGCTTTATTAGTACAAATTAAAGCAGCATAGAAATAACAAAAGAGACAGTAGTTAATATTATGTTGTAATAAAGACTATCTTACCAGTTGTATAGCCTTTTTATTCATTACTTTATATTTGTATATCAGAGACATTTTTCTCATTATGCACGTGCCATTATAAAATCTACAATTATAGTTACTTTGTTGAATTTTTATTAAATATTTGTTATAGTCAATGGAGTAACTTTAGGAATTGGCTGTGATTTATGAGACAGAGAGAGAGAGAGAGAGAGAGATGGCCAATACTGCTCTCCAGTGTATTGTAGTATAGTGATCAGTACAGTTTGAAGTATGTGCCAACTGTGGTCATTCTGTCTCATCTGCTTAGCATCATAATTCAAGATATACTTTATAGACCTTTTATAGAAAAGCTATCTTTTGTAAAATACTCACAACGAATATCAAACGAGGTGGTAGTGGAAAGATCTCAGCCTAAAAACTGGAGCGTCTATGTTTGAATCCTACCTCTGGTCACTACCTGCATGGATTTTTTTTCTGCCAGTAACTGCATCCTTTTGGCCAACTAGTTGCTAAATGCGTCTGAGAAGGATCAATTCATTTACCTGACTATCAGTAAATAAATGAATAGACCTAATGGTAGTGCAAGTTTCACAGTCATGCACTCTTTTTTCAGTTGTATGAAAGTATACAGGAAAGAAATAAGTACATTTGTATAAGAAATTTCCTGTGAATACTGCAGATTATTTTTTATCAGCCATCAGAAGGATGCAGTGATGTAATAAATAAGGTTCAAAAAAACAAAATGAAAAAACCCAACCAAAATGTTGTACCCACCATCTTTTGAAATTTTAACATATAGTTAAGGGTGATGTCTCTTTGTTTTTAGAAATCTTGAGGATGTAGTAAAAGGGGATGAAATTTTAGAAAAATAGAGAAAAAAATGGCTGGTGGTGGTTCAGATAATTTAGGTTATGAGATGTTAACAAAATGCTACCTCTACTACAGGGTTTAATTCCCACAGACTTCATTTGCCTACTGCGTGAGTTTGAGCAAACCATGAAATGAAAACATTGCTTTGAGACAATGGGTAATCTGGGCTAGGCTCCTTAATGGTCTCCTGGACTACATGCCTAGTAACAACCTATATGGAAAAAAGTGCGCACTTGCCATTTGCTTGAGAACAAATAGCATAGGCTATCACAGATAGAAGCTAGATGTTAATTTATTTTTTATTTGAATAACTGATGATGACTGTTTTGGTGATTAATAAAACAAACATAATCTATGTGCATGTATATGCTAGATGACGTGTACAGTATATACATTATTTATTCATGTTATAATCTCTGCACTTACTCTGTAACCATACTTATAGAATATATTATGGAACAAGATTAAACTAAAATGCAATATTACATATACTATAATATTTTACAGAAGATCTACTCTTTCTTAATAAAACATGTGATGTTGCATTGGAGAAACTCTTCAATAGACCTTTCTGTAGCCTTAAGCTATTACTTTCATAAAACATCATAAATGCTGTCTCTTTCTCTGCCCTTGTCCCTCTTTTCTTAGGAAATGTAATGGCACAAAGCTAGGAAGGAAGGCAGACTGACAAGGCTCACATAGCAAAAAGGATTAAAGGACAAAGAGTTAAACAGCAGCAGCATCTCTTACAGAACTGCAGGCTAACACTTTTCTTATGCTCCATTTAACAGGGCGGGCCAAGTCTCAGAGGAGGGGCACCCAGAAATGATATACTGTAGAGTCAATTTTCAGACATCAAACAGTTGCACAGACTTATGTCCCATTTTCTTGTTGTATGCTAATGTAAATGTGCATGTTTCATTGAAATTTTGGCTTCAGCTACTTTGGTGAGCTTCAGTTTATTGGAGGGCTGTTAAAACACAGGAAGGAGTATCAAAGAGGTTCCGTTGTTTAGTGACACTAATGATATCCAGATCTGAGAGCTAAACCACTGTGATCTTCCTTATCCATTGCCCTGAAGGGTAAGTATGTTAAAAGATTTTTTCCCACTTGCAACACCCTGCAGCAAGGACAGGAAAACAATTAACATTGTAAACATAATCAGAAACTGTTTCTTTAATCCTTTAGTATGACAAATGTGAAAAAAGTATGCTGTGGAAATGCAGATCATGGTATGTGTCTGCAAAAAGGCATTTCTTTTTTATTATTATACTGCCTTACTTGTTCTGCCCATAACAAAACTGTTACTTTTTGAATTGGTGTAGTTTTGTGGAAAGGTTACCTGAACAAGGAGTTGCCTTTTGTAAACTATGTACATATGAAGATACTGAATACATTACCATTTTGCATAACTAAATATTATAGTGCAGTCTGTTGTATCATATATCTTTTAAACTAAGCTGTTTATAGAATGGTACTATGCAAATGTTAGAGACTTTTGTATACTTGCATGATTTTCTCATGAGATTCTTACCTGTGGTAGCTTAGCAAACAATAAATAGATCCAAGCAAAGTATTCCTATCTCTATTATTGAATAACAGATCATAATTCTAACATGTATATGCAGTCAATAATATCTAGACGCATGTCTTAACCTACTTTTATGTGTGTGTGTGTGTGTGTGTGTGTGTGTGTGTGTGTGTGTGTTTATATGTGTGTGTGTGTGTAAATAAGGAGTATAAAACTAAAAGTTAATGAAATTAATTTAATAGTCCTTATCATAAAGGGCGAATGTGAGTTGGCACATCTTCCGTATAGAACATATTTGCTATGAGCTTTCTCACACATTCATTCTAACAGTGATTTTTATTTGATGTTAAAAAGACACGAGATAATTTCATACTCATAACTGAAGGTCCCACTTATGCCTGCTGTCCATTAGAACTTGCATTTACCATTCTTAAAAAATAAAAAAAATTTTGGTTGCATTTACTAACCGAAAGACTGAAATATTAAGAAAAAAATACATGACTGAGTGGCATATATATTTCTTAAATACCTGATAAAGGTTGCTGCTATCTAAATGTCATTTTTATCACACTGAAAGACAAAAGTCCCAGCAGTGTAACATAGCCCTCCTGAGTTTTTCAGCAAGTGGTAGAATGTAGAGTATTAAGTATATTACCGTCTTGAATGAATGGTGCATAAATGTAAGCTCATAACGAGCATTTACTTTTTATAGAATTTTATGTTGCTATGTCTTTAAACTAGCATGGGTTCAGATCCATTTTCTGTTAAAAACTCATTTTGCATAGATGAACAAGATGTGTCACCGTGTAGCCTCATGCTGTGCAAAATAATAAAGAAATCATATAAGAGGTACAGAATATTACATCTTAGACTTCATTAGTAGTGTGTAGAGGGGATCAGACAAGGGTGAGATTACATAGCTTATCTTATACCTGACAAACTCTGGGCAACAGTGAAACTGTTTGTCTTTTTGAAAAATTGTTTGCAATAGAACGTTGTAATTAGTTCCACAATGTCTCCTCGCAGTTGTATAAAACATATGGCTTAGTATAACAAAGCAGAAAAGACATACAAATCGTATTTTCTGTTCCTTTTTTATTTAAGCATGCAACATATTTCTATATGTTCTTTCATATGTAATGTGTGAAGCAAACTTACATTTGTCATCAAAATACAACACTAAGTCTGGATTTCTAGTTTTGTTCCTCTAATAAAGGTGATGATGGACATATACTTGTCTGTGGTTTTCACAGTGAAGTCAGTATTCTTGCTGTATACTATAAACCTGTGTGTACCTGACTTCAAAAATTTCAGAAGAAGCTTAGAGAATTCTGATATTATCCCTCACCATATTTGTTTGACTATGTAGGCATACAGACCACATCAGAAGTAATTGAACTCTTTCATTTCATACAGTATTGTCTTGGTTTACCTTTTATCTCAGCAAACCTTTTAAAGTTATGATTAAACAGGTGAAATACATGAATAGAAGACACTACACTGTCAAGGTTATATTTTAATTTTAGATCTGGTTCTGAAGAAAAGAAACAAGAACCACAATGGTAAATACAGGTGTAAGGTGAATAGTCCATTAGCATTTGGGAAGTGGGTATATATTAGGTCACAAAAAGGGTAGATCCACAAAGTTGTAGCTTTCTGCTATATTAATGAAAATAAATATTTCAGAAAACTTAGCTAAACAACTGCTTTGTACAGCTCATGTGGTAATTTCACAGTATGCTAGCTAGCCTCACGTGCATAGAGCTAAATATTTGTTTTCTCAATGGAGTAAAAAGAAATCATGAAAAAATATGTATTACTATCATAACTGCACTTCTTTGATGGAAGTATAATCAAAGCTCAGTAAGAATGAACACACCAGAATTATATATGCATATTCTGACTGATTTTTATAAATCTGTTTGCAGCTAATGGCCATGAATTTATTAAGAAATGGAGTGAAAATAGTTCTCTGATGCCTTAGTGCAGATAAACAGAGCATATTAGCTCTGAGAATAAACACCTATATTCACTATTTCCCATATAAAGCTTTTTATCTAAAATGTAAACCTCAAATAACTATCATTTTATTTCTCATATCATTAGCTATTTCAAATTTCATTATATTTCTCCTGATTATAGGGAGCTATATATTAGATATAAGAACTAATAGGTCATCCACAGTATATACAAAAATAAATTTGTCTGCCAAAGAAAACATCCTTATGGAACTCTAAAAGAGTTTTTAATAAAAATATTGGTTTGAAAATACAGCATGTAAAACATTCTGTGTGTAGCTGCAAAGATATTGATACACTCCAATACTCACAGAAACAGACACACACACACACACACACACACACACACACACACACACACACACACACACACACACACACACACACACACGTATTTATTTACATCTCTCTCTCTCTCTATATATATATATATATATATATATATATATATATATATATGTGTGTACATACATACATATATTTTTTTAAACTCAACAGCAAAACAATCTAATATAAATTGCCTGCTTAGTTCTAACTGAAAATATGATTTTTTGAAAGAAATAATCATGTCCTCTCTGGTAACAAAGTATATCACAATTTGCGTTGCATTGTCACATGATACATGGGCCATCTATCAAGAAATAATGCCTTACTTAATTTCCCACTGGTTAACATAATGTTCATTTAGATTATGACAAAACAGAGGAAAGAAATGGGTTGCTTGCTGTTCATCAAAGAGACATCTTTTGTACAAGCTTTTGCTTTGCTATAACTTTAGATATTTCTTAGAGAAATGGTCTGTACCTTGACAGAGTATATAAGTGAATCTTTAGATTCAGTGGTCAAAGTGGATTCTTCATATGATCCCTGTAATTTGGCACCTTTGTAGTAGGGTACAGAAAAGAACACATAGTTTAGTGTCTTCAGATGTTACACTTTAATAACTAAGACCACATCACCTCTTAATATGGTAGTTGTTTACTTAAATGTGCAGCTGGGTGTTCCTTTTTCTCCTGTAATTTTTTTTATTGCTTTGAGTTTCTTCAGCTGTTTTATGCTTGCTTGACACTGCCCACATAGGCAGACACCAAATGCCTGCATAAACAGGTGTTAAACTTTGTTTGAGGTATTCCATCTGAAGCCTTTTTAAACAATGAACTCATATTCATTTAATTTCCTTCATCCTAAAATTATTTAAGTGAAATTTGAACATAGAAGCATTTAACATTATACAGACTCTCAAAATTCATGAAGTACTAAACACTTTTTCTATACTATTCATCTTTCTTCATTGTGTATCCAGGCAATTAAATGCACTATAAAAGCTGCGTAACAAAAATAATATGGATTGTATATGCATATGTGGTAGAGATGTATACTTTTTATAATTAGACTCTTTACTGGACTCCAATACATTGTGATTGTCTTAGAATGATATGTCTCAAATTACTGAATGAATTCTAGGATTTCTATCAGCAATACAAAGTCATTTTAGTTCAGACTCAAATGAATACATGCAAAAAAAAAACTGTGTTGAGTTTTATGATTCAGCCCATATGCTCTCAGACTGTGTAATACTCTCCCTAAGTTGATAAGGCCTAGTGATCACACAGAATTCTTTCCCTCTCATATTTTAAGACCATTTATTACAGGATGGTCATGTACAGAGTATGCACAGTGCTTAAAACTTTGTGGGACTATTCATTACTTCTCAGTTTACATATAACCATTGCTGGCTGCCATGCTCTCACGTATCTAATATGATTGATTAAATAAAAGAACATTCTTAAACTCTGTACAGTTCTCTATGCAATTTTTGAAAATATTTTTTTGCCAGCTATTTTCATTTGGGGGACTTCAAATACCTTTTAGAACCCCCCCCCCCCCCATACCAGTTTAAGCCTTATTCACTTCCAGTTTTCATAATTCAGGATTGATAATAATTTCATCACCCATTCAAGATACTCAGTCTTGGACTTAATCCTGTTCAGTTTTTGCTGTGTGTACCTGAGCAGATTCTTATTGTTTAGTCCATGTGATCAGTAGGAGAATCTATAGAATCCCTTCTTGTGCAATGCTATAATAATGCCAAAATATTTGCCTGCATGAAACTGATTGATCTTCAGTAAAAAATGTATTATCAGACTTTCTCCTGCCATATCATCTACCGTAGAAATCTGAGAATGGTTTAAATGCAATATATGTACCTGTCATAGAAAATGTATGTGTTTTGGGCCTTACCTGAAATTAATTTTAGACTGGATCTTCAGCTCTAGAGGTCTTATGGATATATGACGTGTCTCTTTTCTTTCTGTAACAATGTTACACTGTTTTGAATATAACTTCTTTCACTCAACTAGAACATCTTACATACTATGGGGATGATGAACTTAGCACTGCAGCCAATGGCTCTGACATAGAAAGTAATTGTTAGTTTCCTGCCATACATATTCAATATTTATATTAATATAAATTAGATTATGCTGTTTTGAGTTTTATTCTGTGGTATTTAGAGGTATTTTGTTATTTATGCTACCCTGAGGTATCTTTTCTGTAAAATAATTATAGCTTCCATGCCCCTTTGGTCTACCCCATCATTGTATAAATTACTGTATAAAGAATAACATGGAAATTAATTTTAGACTGGATCTTCAGCTCTAAAAGTCCTATGGATATATGGCATGTCTCTTTTCTTTCTGTAACAATGTTACACTATTTTGAATATAACTTCTTTCACTCAACTAGAACATCTTACTTACCACCTTTGAGTGGGAAGTTGGCATAATGGTTAGGGTGTTTACCTTGCAAACACAAGGTGCAGGGTTTGATTCTCACATGGGGTAGCTGGCTAGGCTTAGAATGACCCACAAGGGCAGTTAGCCTAGTAATAATCTATGAATCTATGAACCTATGAGGAAATACACATTGACAGTTATAAGGCTAAAGAATACCAGAACCCGGATTTTCAGGCTAATAAACCAGGATACTGTTACAATTTCCAAAACAAAAGTTTTGATCCCCTAGCAAGATTGATAAAAATGTCCACTTCTTAACCTTGATTCATAATTTTCAGTTTGGAACTGTTTGCCAAGTTAGGTTACTTATTTCAGGATTAGTTTTGTTTGTTTTGTACAGTAGTTGTGTTAGGGTATTCTACCTGACCTAACTCACTGATTTGAATTTTGACTTTTTCAGGCAAATTGTATTAGTTAATTTATTACAGCTATAATATCACCAAAAATATCAACTTGGTTTAACATATAAAACAAAAAAAACTGCCTATGTAATTCTATATAATACCTTATAGCAAAGTGAATTAAGGCAACTAAGGGCTGGGATTAGTGTGACATTTGAATCAATTGCTATTTATCTTGTTGCATGTATGTACTGCCTATATAACTAGTCACAGTCTGTTGATAGTTTAATGACACATTTTACACGACACTGTTTCCTTGTACAACAGTTGTACCAAAATCCATTCAGTAAATAATGTACAAGCATATGATTCATGCATTTTCCATTCTCAGAAAATGTAATTGATAAGCTAACTAGCTAAAAAGTCTCTCAGCACATTTATTTATTTAAGGAATATAATCATTTGGATGGTATTCATTTTCATGGCTCAATTTTTCAGTATTTAGCAGACATATTTACTATTAATGTAGAGGGTTCATATATAGATTTACACATATATACATGGATAAATATAGAATAAAGATTGTGTATATATGCTGTCATACACAGCAAGGCAGGAGTAAATCCAAAGGCGCCTTTTTCAAAAACAATCTTAGAAGTACTTTGTAAGATGTCTACTACTATCAATCCCAGGGTAAGAAGCCTGTTTTGTTTACATAGAGCCACAGTTGTATTTATAATCCACCTCATTCTCTATAAAACATGACATCTCCTGTCACTTTATGGTGTAATTCCATTACAGTTCATTGACACTTTACATACTCTCTTTGACTGTTGTAGCTGTAACTTTTCATGCTTTGTCAATTAAATAAGTGTTAAACCGAGCTCTGCTTGGTTTACTCAACCCCTCAGTACAACACAAGTTGATTTTATCAAAACCATGTGTGTCTGAATATTAGTTTGCATTTTCTGTAGTATGACATCATTATAAATAATAATTCAGTTCTTCTGAGGATCTGTTCTTGAGATGCTGGGAGAAAAAAAGTATTAGCAATTTTCATTAAACGGTGCATAGGAGTAGAATACAATTGTCTTTTTTATTTATTCACATATACTTCACTTTAAACACCATATTTGTGTCAAAAAGATGATACTAGAAATACAATAGATATATTTCTCTCTCAGTGAAGAACCTGTACTTTCTGTCTAAACAGTTCTCTAGTTTTAACATAAGCTATCCTAAAACATACTTCACACAAAATGATTGCTCAACAACAGTCACCTTGTCTCTTGTATTTCAATAGATTGTTTTATTCACAGGAGTGCTTTGCAAGTTCCATAACTATAGTTAGTCATTTGTCAACATTACATCTAATGTCAAGCACACACACACACACACACACACACACACACACACACACACACACACACGCACACGCACACGCACACGCACACATGCACATGTGCATGCGCAAACACACATACCCAAACTGTAGAAAATGAAACACAGAAAGGCAGATGGCCTGGGAAATGAAGTAAGGAACATATTGAACATATAACTACTGGATATTAAGACTCATGTCAAGATAATAAATCTTAATAATATAATAAATATTAATACTCTAAAATGTGTAAATGTAAATACATGTAAATAGTTATGCTTTTGTTTTAGAAACAAGAGTGCATGATAATTATGACATAGGTCCATTGCAGCACACTGATATTTTTTCGTTGCTCTCTTTGACCTTTGACTTCACTTGCTGCTTTCCTTTTCTAAATGGTGGGACGGCAAGTTACAATGATGGGAAAATGACACTGATATTCCCAATGAGGCCCTATAGCTTGCTATTATGCAGGATTTCATGTTTATCATGGTTCCTTTGCCAACTAATTTTACTACTGCTAAAACGGAATGCATGATTCTGTATGAGCGTGCCTTAGGCATTTAGGTGTATATCGTATATGTAGTTTGCTTTGAAATCTCTGCATATAATTAACTTTATAATTATCTTCTCTTACACTAAGTGGGTATTACATTTTCATGGTTTCATAGTTCAGTGGAAAATAGAGTTTGGTCCTAGTGGCCAACGTGGAACACAAACTCGAAAACATTGTGAGAAAATGCAGTCACCAATCCAAAAATAAAACCTGTCTTTAAATGCTGACAGTGTAATGAGCATCCCGATAGATAAAAGGAGTTTATCCCATAAAGACACAATAGAAAACAAGATGTATTTGCCTCTACTAGAGAGATGTTTAGATAGTTGGCAGTATAAAGTCTTTGCATCTGAGCTTTCAGTTACTATCCAAAAGGTTCAAACCTGAAAGCAACTTGCTTATAATAGTTCCTGTAGGTTCACCCTGAAAAAAAATCAGTGTGTTTTTATCCTATATGAACAGATAACATTCCCAGAATACATATTAGCTTGTAAATGACATTAAACTATACAACAGTTTTTTTTTGCTTGTTTACAAATTTTAAAGTCTAACCAACAGATAAAGTAGAAGTAAAATAATTACCTTGCTACGTACCATACTAGTCATTTAATGTATGTTTCTTTTATCTGTTTATAGACATTATTCATCACTATGAACTATTGAAACTGTATGTTATATACTTGTTTATCTGGAACAATGGGTCCCCATGATGCCACATACACTCTTTATGGAAGAATATCTTATGTCTACAGACTGTAAGATCTTCACCTGGTTTAAAGAATACTCTGGGATTTTTTTTAATTCAGGAACTAACAGTTTTATTATATCAGTTTTAAGTACTTCTTCTTCTTCTTCTTTCAACTGCTCCCGTTAGGGGTCACCATAGCAGATCAACTGTTTCCATTTCTTCCTGTCCTCTGCATCTTGCTCTGTCACACCAACCACCTGTATGTCCTCTCTCACCACATCCATAAACCTTATCTTAGGCCTTCCTCTTTTCCTGTTACCTGCCAGCTTCATCCTTAGCATCTTTTTCCCAATATACTCTGCATCCCTCCTCAGCACATGTCCAAACCAACATAATCTTGCCTCTCTGGCTTTGTCTCCAAACCTTCCAACCTGGGCTGATCCTCTAATATACTTATTCCTAATCCTGTCTATCCTCGTCACACCCAGTGCAAATCTTAACATCTTCAACTCTGCCACGTCAAGCTCTGACTCCTGCTTTTTTGTCAATACCACTGTCTCCAACCCATATAACATAATTGGTCTCACTACCCTCTTGCAGCCCTTCCCTTTCACTCATACTGGTACTCGTCTGTCACAAATCACTCCTGATAATCTTCTCCACCCACTCCATCCTGCCTGTACTCTCTTCTTCACCTCTCTTTCACACTCACCATTACTCTGAACTGTTGATCCCAAGTACTTAAACTCATTCACCTTTGCCACCTCTACTCCCTGCATCCTCACCATTCCTCTATCCTCCCTCTCATTCACACACATATATTCTGTCTTAGTCCTGCTGACCTTCATTCCTCTTCTCTCTAGAGCATATCTCCACCTCTCCAGGGTCTATTCCACCTATTCCCTACTCTCACTACAGATCACAATGTCATCTGCAAACATCATAGTCCACAGGGACTCCTGTCTGATCTCATCTGTCAACCTGTCCATCACCATTGCAAATACTAAAACCCCCAAATTATCTTTTCTCAAGGGTGGTCTATTAACTATGGTAGAAATATGTGACTCATTATGCATATGTTTATTTCAATGTTCGAAATTAACAATTTTTTTTTTTGTTATAACTAACCTATAACTCATCTATTTTATCTTTAGCAGTTGGGTCTCTGGTTTAGCCACCTTTACTTGTTTTATGGGCGTTTGTTTGTTTCCCAGGTTTTGCTCATTATGCATAATGCATACAGAGATTACAACCATGTTCCCAACATCCTAGATAGAGCTTTAAACTTATTGAAATATCACAAAATGTCATCAGTCCAGAAGGGAATGTGAGGGCTAAAGCAGTCCTGTTGGTTAACAAAATAACACATGAAATAGCCAGCAAAATAGAATAACTAAACCAGATCATGTACAACTATTACAAAATAATAAATGAAAAATGTACCCAAGCCAGTTCTATCGAACAGAGGGATGAATTCCTAACTGACAGACAGGAGACCGGGATGGGACTAACCAGCCCAGCACCTGAGGTGGGTTGATGGGATAGGAAATGTAGCAATAATTTACTGGCTTGCCTAGACTCTGGGGACAGGGGTCTTCAAAATGAGACAGCAGCCCATTGGTGATACTGGTGGTTGTGCATTTTCATCTGTCAAGAACTGAGATACACAATGACAGATTTCATGGGTCTTAATGGACCTACATCACTGAGTGTTTCACATGGAGGCAGGCAATGTGTAGGGCATAAAACAACAAACAAACAAAAATCCCTGCAGTATGACTATTGTACTGTACTGAAATGTCTCAGTCTCCTCTCAGACAACAGATGAATTAGCAGATTAGGACTGAGGATTGTGCCAGTAGCAGGCAATAATTTTTACACAACACCCCCCAAAAACATATATCCTACAATCCTTTCATACCTTAGAAATAACATGCTTTTTTATATAACTTCAACACACCATTATAGCCAACACTAAAAAGAAATACCTTATATAATACGTGAAGTAACAGCCCAACAATGAGAACAAATAAAAGTACATTCTACTAAAATCTAAGAACACCATTATTTTAAGTTTTATCTATGCGTGTGTGTATGTGTTTGTGTGTGTGTGTGTGTGTGTGTGTGTGTGTGTGTGTGTGTGTGTGTGTGTGTGTGTGTGTGTGTGTGTGTGTGTGTGTGTTTTGCTTGGAAAACTTTTTTATTACAATACTTACCAATATAACTTTAAGTAGAATATTTTAACTAAAAACATATCAGCAGTATCTTTCTTCAGACCTTGTTACAAAACTAGATATGCTATCCATATGGACTTCTCCACAGGGCATTTAATTATAACTTACATTTAATGTGTCTGTTTTCAATCTGTGAATCATGAAGTTTTTCTCACTGTCATTATTCTTATCAATTTCATTGTAAATGCTTGGTTGCAAGTATTAACAAAATCTCTAGGAGAATAAAAAATGTAACATTTCAAGACGTTTTATCCTCTCCATAGATGGAAGTCTACCTTGCATCATATATCATAGGAAGTTACTAGGCTATTGTCTCTGAGGCTCTTATAAGCTGAGTCAAGAGTTTAGCCCATGTTTAGGCAAGTCAGCACCCAATGACCCTGTCCAGCAGGGACACAGGTGGAATCCCAGGGGTGTATTTGCTGTTTCCCATCCACTTATCCAGGTTGTGCTTAAAAAGGGATAATGAGGTGCTCTGTTTGACGTGGAGAGGGAGTATGTTCCACAGATAAAGGAATCTCTGGGACAAAAATCTGTCCTGCTAACAAATCCTATTGATGTCACAGACCGGGTTGGAGTTGTGCGTGTGGGTTACTTGAGTGGAGCTTAACTTGCGGATATGCAGCAGTACCATCAAGGCAGTGTCTGAGATTACTTCCTATGCCAGACAGAGATCATCTCTGAGGAGTCTGTGTGAAACTGAGTAGAGGGACAAGGTTTTAGCTTATCTGTGTAAGGTAGATGTTTGAGGCCCTGGTTTCTCCTGGTGAGGAACCTCTGTGGTCTCTCCAGCTGCTGCATGTGCTTTGTGAGGTACATGCTGAAGGGGGCACTGCACTCGATAACTAGCCTTTTAAGGGAAAAATACATGGATGTTATGATATCCTTGTGCCTGGATGAGATACCCTTACTTATGAGGTGGGCCATGTAGAAAGCTTTCCCTACAACGGAAGCAACATGGTGGTCAAAAGTCAGGTTGCTATGAACCTGGGTGCCCAAATCCCTCATGACTGATTGCATGCTTAGGATGTTGTCATTAATGTAATAATATGTGGGGATGTCACTCTCTCCAAAGGGGATGGTGATGCATTTTTTGGCATTCAGCTTGAAGCCATGTTTCTGGCACCAGTCATTAGCTTGGGTGAGACCCTCTTGGAGGACGTCTACATCACTTGGGGAATTTATGACCATGCCCAGCTTGCAGTCATCTGCAAACCTGGCCGGCCATAGCCCACTGGTTTTGGTCTACACCTC
>NC_056726.1:713861374-713936374 GCF_019279795.1 Protopterus annectens
ATAAAGAATGTGTATATTTTGGTAAAGCTCCTGGCATTCATATTTAGTATGAACGGGTTGTTAGATTTTCTTGGAAGTTGAAAATTGTTGGAAGATAGATTACTATTACTTAGGTGGATATTGTTATCAGGTGAGCTGGGATTAGGATGTATGTCACCACTGAGTAATAGTCTGGCTGCAATGTTTACCTTGGTTCTGATAAAGTTAGTTATGTATTTGTCATATTTAGTAGATATTGTATTGGTATTGTGGGAGGGTAGGATAGGTTTAAGGGTGAGAGGAAGGTAGTGTATGTGCAGGATAGTTGCTGTGATGGAGGGGGTGAAAGGCATTGATATTGTGGAGCAAGTGTAGAAGTGGCATGATGAGGCAGTATGTTGGGAGGAATACTACAAGAGGTAAAATGTGTAAGTAATATGAGGATTGTTAGAAGTAATGGCAGTGTAGCAGTATTTAGGTGGAGCATATGAATTAATACAGTAGGTAAAGTTATTATTGGAACTATTTGTAAGCTTGTATACACCTTGGTTTTGACATTGTATTTGCTATTAAAGATTGTAATGACATAGGTTTATAGTGTGGCCACTTTTTAATTCAGTTTAATTTGGTTTTGACTAGGGTGAGAGTTGGAGCACTTGTTAGAAAGTTTAGTGCGGGAGTGGCATGTGATGTAGCTATAGTGGTTTGATTTGGTTGGATGGATGAGAGATGAGTAGGATGGGAGTAGTAAACCACTTTGGTGTGTCTGATGTAATATGATTGGTTGGAGTGTAGGTAGAGGAGTGGCCTATAGAGTATGAATCTGAGGAAAGAGGGTGTGTGGGAATGTGGTTATGGTAGAGGAGCAGAGTGAGCCCAAGTGAAGCGAGGGTGAACAGAGTGGGCTGAACCTGGCATGCATGCTGTTGTTCAAACAAAAAACTAAAACCCACCCTGCTCAAGAAAATATAGAGAAAAACAGTAAGGTAATTATTTAAAACTAGATTCTACCAAAACTGTATATTAATATGCTGAGATTCTTGCCACTATTTATTGATATTCTACATTGATGTACGTTGATACTAGAAGCAAGCTAGAGAAGACAGTAGTCAGAAATACAGATAACTTTAGTCGTAATAGGTGAAAAAGCTATAAAATTAAGTTTATAGGGAGAGTTGAGGGCTTGTGGACAGAACTAACACTATATGGTATGGCGAGATTGTGGACTGCTGGCGTCCATAGTGCTGTGCTCTCCAGAATGTAGATATTACAGTGTACATAAATTGCTGGTAAAACTTAAGCTTATAACATGCTTTGCTGAATTTTAGTTAGCTTTCTTCCTTTAAATGACTGCTCTGGATCGGGTCTGAGGTAGTCATCTCAGTACCTGCAGACTAAGAACGTGAACCACTGCAATGTTTGTTTGGGAGGGAGAACTGGTTGGAAAACAAGATGAAGGATTAGGAGACGTCAGAAAGACATTACAGTGAGTGAGTGAAGTAAGTACAAGATAGAAAATACAGTTAACAAAAGTTTCACAGATTACTACCACTATGAGAACTAACAGTAAAAACTAGATGAACAAATCAGCAGCTTTTTACTGCAGAGGAGCCTGTAAACATCTATGCTGTAAACTAAAAGAATCTATATACTCAACAAAAGGCTAATAGTGACTACTAATATATGACATGTAAAGTCAACATATATTTGGCAGAGCTATTGCATAGATGTAACTGGTCAGCGCTCCTACTGAGCAGTTGTTAGCACAACAGATATAAAACAAATGAAATGTTCATGCTAGGTGTGCAGACATATAAAGTGGACCTTATAGGTGAATCAGATATAGATATAAAAAGCAGGACACATGAATAGCAGTACACAGAGCAATGTAAATCTTGTAACGCAATTACATACGGCGTTATGCCATAGAACACTTGCATGAGGAGCATGCCATATCGCAGGATGTTCGGCAAGAAGGGAACTTAAAAACTATATGTTCTAAACATGGGGAAGGCATTGAAGTCTTGAACTGCCAGAGCACTTTGGTAGATTTAAACCATGTCTTGGTAAAGGCACAAGAGTAAGGAGATCTTGTACAGTGTGGAGTTTCTAGTTTAGGCTCCTAGCATTGAGCAGTAACACCTTTAGGTTTCTTTGGGTTTTATTTGCTATACCAGTAGGTTTGCTAATTCTGCATTGCCTAAAAAAGGCACTATGGGGTGGATAAACGTTTAAACAATATTTGGAAGACTTGGAGAGACAGATGTAGACCATTCTTTGCAAAGCAACGTGATATGTTGACTGTGTCTTCCCATGCTGACAAATATTGAATCCCTCCTGAAAAGACACCAGAACCTAAGCCAAATATTGAAATCAATAATTTTTTTTCATATTGTGGCATCACCCTTGGTGAAGGTAGAATGCTGCTCAATGCGAGGTACATACCTGCATAAGAATCATATTCAGAGAGATCAAAAATGTCTCTCTTTATATAGCTCAGGGAAGTAGGTCTCAGGTCATCAATGCCCACATGGACTATGACAGAATCATACTAATACCTGTAGTGTAGTGACTTGAGTGTATGTGTACCTTGGAGGATCCTGGCTTCAGATAAGCAGCTACCTGTTATCATCTCCTTATTCAGTTTGGTGAGTGGGGCATCCGTGTGTTGCAAAATGGCGCCTCTATAACACGAGTCCTTGGTAATGTGTTTGCTTGGCTTATGGGCTTTGTTTTTGGGTGTCTCTGCTCTATGTGTGGTATTGGGTGTCACGTTCAGTGAGTGCTTTAGAGATTGCTGAGGTTAATTGCTGCCATTTATAGGCATAGGTCTTTGAGGTTAGGGAAGATTCCTTTTTAGTGCTTCAGTATAAGTTGGTTAATATGCATAGTGGATGTAGTGTGTGTGCTCTTGATAACCTTGTTTGCATGCAAGATTTTTGCCTCACGTGAAATTGTGTATGTGCATGTTTTGCTACTGTATTTGTTTCTTTAAGGATCAAATGGTTGCCTGTGAACATGAGACAATTGCTACATTGTCTCAGGATGCCTGTATCTATCAAGCTGGCTTTGGAAAAGTTTGGAAATTCCATATCCATGTCTGAACCTGTATTTAAGTGGCATACTGTAGGTTGTGGACTAGGTTATACAGAGCTCTCCTTGAGTCGTTTCTGGGGTTTGGCATTAGACTAGATTACATTTTGCTAAGATCTGATAGTAGTGCTGCTTAATGTGCAGCCTAGCTGCTTTAAGCTTGTCTCCATAAAATAGCGTTGTTTTAGCCACACTAAGTTATAGGTTTCAGCTCTAAGGGTAGTTTTAAAGATAACATTTACTTTTTGGGCATGTGTGCCTATACAGGGCATTGTTGACCTCTTGATGTAAAACCACCAGGCATGATTGCTTGCAAGTAGAATGTTACAGCAAAACAACATTAAGAAACTACATTGACAAGGCAGTTTTAAGGATTATAGACCAATAGAATGATTTAATGGCAAAATCAACAAATAAAGCAAAAAACAAGCAGCAAACCTCTTAACAATTAATTGAAGTGAAAAACAATGCAATACATCTCTTGTCTGCCAAGAGAGGAACACGATTAACTCAGGACCTCCTCAGAGTATGGCAAGGGTATACATCAGTTGGGAGCTCTGGGAACAAAACAGGAGACAATTTATAGTAAGGGATGTGTATTCAAGTGCAATACTGATTTCCTGTATGGGCAATTAATATTATGAATATACAGAAAAATGGGTGGAAACATACAAAACTAGGTTACGCAATAGACAATAGCAATGAAAGAGGTGAGGGGTGCTTTGGAATTTAGATTATCTTAATGAGTGAAAGACAGAGACACAGCCTTTTAAAACCACAATAGGAAATGGTGGGAGGATTGAGAAAACATTCAAGCTGGAGCTCTATTCCTATGGTTAGAATAAAAAAAAAAGACTTTTAGTTTAATGTCTCAGTGGGTGGTGGGGGGGGGGGTAAACTCAAAGAAGAGGGTTGAAAGAGAAAGATAAACAGAAAGACACTGGAATTTGTCTTTACGTGGTTATATACAGCTATAACACGTACTGAAGCACATATCCTGGAGCAGAATTCACAATACTTTCACTACTGCAATCCAATCACAGACTAAGGCACCAGGTTAAGCAGATGCTTTCCAGTAACACTATAATAAGTGACTAAATGAAGCTCAAATCTGGCAGTAGATCACAGGTCTACCACAACTGTGAATGAAGCTACAAGACTGAGGCCCCAGACTGGGTTCAAATTACAAAAAGCTACCTTTTACTTGTAATTCTTCTTTAGGAAATAAAAGTACAATATAATGTATAAACAATACTTAAATCATTCAGTAATGCACACCCTTACCACAAATGCAAATGAAGGTACAAGATTAAGGTCCTAGAAGAAACTAAAAATGTAAATAGATATTTTTTTTGGCTACTACATGGACAATTAGCAGAGAAGTACAAAAGGTATCACCAGATTTGGTCACTATACGTGGAACTTAAATATTTAATTAGAATTTAAATAAAAGAGTTTTTCCCTCCATTTTGATGAAAAGCTTGTATCTCACCCTTTGGGGCTTTTCATATCTCTCAGAGTTTTGAAAAAAATACTTTCTTGGGATGCTCAAATATATTGCTCTGTTGTGCTCTATGCATAGCAAAGGTATTTTCTTATAATGTATTTTGCTAAAACATGCTCACATAAACATTTTAGAGTACATAGACATCACACAAAGCATCACATAAACTGATAACAGATTATGTAAATATCCATAAAGAAAAAACAATAGTATGTATACCACCTTAAAATTCAAAACAGAAACCCTTAACTACCTAAAAAGCTTTAGGGCTACCATAAGTAATATTCTTAACAGGAACTTTCTCTTATCTGCTGCCAAACTGATATATTATATCACTTTCATCTCCATTCCTTTTCCAGTGTCATTGTCTTCAGTAACCACTCAGGTCGAAGCCTGCTATAGATCCTCAACCATGTCCCAAGACTCTCACTCCACATTTCTAATCACCCTGGAAACTATTAAGATCTAACCCAGCACTCTCATACTAGGAGACTTCAACTACCTCTCCATCAGCTGGGAAAACTATTCATGCACCAATGCACTGGCCCAATGCTTCCTGGAATTCATCGATTCCAATGTCCTGGATCAGCTCATTCTTACCCCCACTAGAGGAAGCAACATCCTTGACCTGGTTATTACTAACATGGGCAACCATTGCTCTACACCAGTAGTCAATTCCTCCCTGGTTAGATCCGACCACAAACTAATCATCATGGAAATCCACATCTCACCCACACCACCTCAAAGGTATCCACCATGAAAAACTTCTCCAAAGCTGACTTTGGACTCCTAAAAACAGAGGTAGCTAACTTCACGGCACCCATGCCAATGGATAATAGATTCATGACTGCCAAATCATACACCAATGCACTGTATGAACACGTACATAAATGCATGGAAATAGACATACCCAACAGAATCAAGATGCTCTCCTCCGCTCTCCTCCAAAAAAAAGGAAGCCAGTCCGGTGGTCACCTGCCATTAATAAACTCTACAACAGAAGGAAGAAACTGTTGCAGAAAAAGGTGAAGTCCCAAGACTGGAAAAATTCCCTTATTAGCCTCAACAAAATGTTGAGATCCCTCATCAAAACCTCCAAAGCCAGCTATGAAGGAAGAATTGTGGAAGACACGAAAAACAACCACACAGCCTTCTATAGTTATATCAAGGATCTCCATGACAATACCCAGATTTGCTCTGGTTTACTGCACAATGGTACCTGCTATACTGAATCAACATATATTGCCAACATACTGGCCAACAGATTCAGTGCTAACTTTACCCCCCCCCCAAAAAAAAAAAAAAGACCAATCTCAAAACTGGAAGAATGCCAGGCACCCAACATTACTGCAGCACAGGTTAAAGCTGCATTGTCTAAGGCCAAGAATACAGCTTCCATGGGACCTGACAATATCTCTGGCTGTGTTCTACATGAATTACAAAGTGAACTGGCACCACATCTGTGTGCTCTGTTCACTCACAGCCTCACATCAGGCTTTGTCACTACCGAAGGGTGCACTGCTACAGTCATCCCTTTCCATAAAGGAGGAGCGACTGCAGACTCTGGAAATTATCACCCCATTAGTCTGATGAGTCTGATATGTAAGGGTATGGAGCACATCATCATGGACCTAATTAACAAAGATATAGGGAATTTCCAAACTCTAGATCCCATGCAATTTGGTTTTGTGAAAGGTAGATCATGCCTGCTCAACCTGGTTGACTTCTTTGAGTCAGTCACCGGAGAAGTGAATGAAAGTAAGGCAGTTCATACAGCCTACCTCAAGCTGGCCAAGGCCTTTGATACCATTCCTCACTCAGGAATTATTGATAAACTCAACAAACTAGGCATCAACCCCTATATCATTAGGTGGTTTGCAAATTGGCTCACAGATAGAATCCACAATGTGAAAGCAGTGGACTCCAAGTCAGACTGCTGACCAATCACAAGTGAAGTCCTACAGGGATTGGTTTTGGGTCCTCTCCTGTTTGGTGTCTACTTCTCAGAAGTCCAGTCTGACACAGAGGGAGTCTGGCTGACAAAATGTGCAGACAACTGCAAGCTGGGAGCCATTATTAGCTCCCCAAGTGATGCAGACATCCTACAGAAAGGTCTCACTGAGACCAATGATGGGTGTTGAAACCAAGGCCTTAAGCTTAATGACAAAATATGCGTAGTCATTCCCTTTGGGAAAAACTCAGTTCCCACAAATTACCACATTGATGGTAGCCCACTGAACACTGAAGGTGTTATAAGAGATCTGGGGACACACGTTGACAGCAACCTCTCCTTCGACCACCACATTGCCACTGTGGTCAGAAAGTCCTTCTATGTGGCACATCTCATTAGCAAGGGTTTTGCTTCAAGGAAGAAAGAGGTCATCATTTCTCTGTACTCTTCCCTCATTAGACCAATCATAGAGTATAATGCCTCATTTGGCATGTACTTGACCAGACACCTGCAACAGTTGGAGAGGCCAGAAAAGTACCTCATGAAGAGGATCCTAGGCCTTAAACAAATATCCTACACAGACAGACTCAAAAAACTCCAGCTATTCTCTGTCTCATATCGTTTACTAAGAGGCAATCTCTGATTTACTTACAAAATCATGTCTGACCCAACTCTATTAGAAATGCTACATCTAAATAAATCCCAATCCCTCCACACCACATGCTCTGGAGACCTCAACCTCAGTACCACAATCAACAGAACATGCTGGAGAGACAGGCTCATTACCCAGAGACTACCCATGCTCTGGAATAGACTTCCCATACATGTCAAGCAGAGCACCTCACTAGCCCTCTTCAAGTGAAATCTTGATGAGTGGATGGGTAATAGAAAGTTCAACCCAGGGATCACTCCAGTGGATCTACTTGATAGAGACATTGGGAACTAACGTTGGGTGGCACAATGCCAGGGCACTTCTATGGGCTAGGCTTGTAAAGGTCCCAGGGCCTAGGACACACCTATGAACCTATTATTATGAGGTCAGTAGATCCCTCTCTCCCTCTTAGTATCACCATCTTCTGTTAGTTGCTTATGTGGAGAATTATGCAGGCTGACCAAGTCTCACTAGTCCACCTGCTTCATCTTTGTCTGACCTACACATGTTTGCTTTTTGGCCTATCACACTAAACAGTCAAAGGTTCCTTTGGCATATATCCTGTATCTTAAACACACAGAGGTGAAAGCCAGTGCCAGAGCTAGAGCTAGGCAATGGTCTGATGTCATGATGGTTTCCATTTATAAAGAGGAGGGTCCAAGCAGGACTATGAGTTAAAAGCTCATCTCCACACTTGCTTATTTTGCCAGTGCACAGCATATACTCAGCTTTAGGGCTATACTGAATTATTAACCCCACAGTTTCATAACCAGTGTGGCTTCAGTCAGGCATAAGGAACAGAGAGAGAGCTCTACAATATATAGACCATATGAGCACAAACACTGATGAGGGCACCAATATGGGGCCATACTTCTTTCCTAACCAGGGCCTTTGAGACTGTTTACTATTCTGTAGCTATGGTTAAGGTATTAGACCTTAGATATAGATGATTCTTCCCTAGATTCAGTTTATTCTATATGACACATACTTCCTTTACAGATGGGAAGCTGGGAGGTTATGTCTGGGCCTTTTGTAGGTATTAGTTTACTACCCATGTTATTATACAAGCCCTTTGATTTCCATATTTATGATCAAGCTAATATATATCTTAAATACAACTTCAGTTTGGAATCTGTTCTGCTGACTCTGCTTCATTGATAGCCTGTATGCTGCTAAGACTCCACTTCCGAATAAATTTCTCACAATTAAAGGAATGCTCACCATATCTCTCAGCTGCCCAGATTGTTTTGTACAATGTCTACATTTTTACCTCATATTTTTGGTCTGTTCATCATAAAATTTGTGGTTTTATGGCAAATCAGTGATAACTGAATTCACTAAATAATGATATACATTTGAATTTCAGACTGCATATCCTTCAGAAAATACATGGTAACTCAACACTTTTCATTCTAGTAACTTTCTAAGTTTATAAAAGCAATATTTAAAATTTGTCTCTATTTTTGGGCCTTTATCTTCCATTACTTTTTGCTTTGTCTAGATTTTTTGTGCTAAGAGGTTGAGAGGTATGTTGCTTGCATTCAACAGTTATAGTCTTATTCTTCTAAAACAAAGATCTTGTTTCTTCCTGGGAACTTTTTTAAAAATGATAAGCCCCTTCTAGTAGCATGTTATCTCATAGAAGAAGCACTCTGGGGAGTCCACAGACCTGAAACTCGCATTCATCTGTTACACTGCTCTGCTGTCCTCAGACTAAATAAAAAGACTGGACTCCTCTCCAGAGCTAATATTTTCTATTCTCAGAAGATAGATCCCTCTCACCTTTACTGTTGTTCATTCCTATGGTTATGTCTAGTGCTTTATTACTAACTGTTCTGAGAAAGAATGATGTTTCCAGACTTAACAATCGCATTTCATTATCGCTAAATGTATGCTGGGTGCTCCCTCCAAAAAAAAAAAAAAAACATATTTGTGATGTTTTCTGTGAGCTCAATTTCTATTACAAGGTTTTCCCACTACCATTATTTCTATATGGCATACAAATTGCTCAGCAGGAATCCATGCACAGACCTGACATGGATCATCAGTGAGTAGAGGTCCATCATGAACTCATGCTCACTATGCTTCAAGCTTTCTATAGTGACTAGATGCTGTATTTCAACTGATGCAAATCATTCAATATTCACAACCATTTTACTGAATATTTTCACTGGCATTGAGTTCAACAGTATGACCAAGTTATCTTGCATAGAATTACTGTAATTCTTGTATACAGATGCATAGAGGTTACACTCTCCAACCTCTTATACCTCAGGATTTTTACATTATTGTTCAAGATCACCCATGCATTACATAATTCTGACATCTTTTTGTGTCTATCATTGTTACATTATTCTTTGTCTTACATATATTTGTTCTACTTGAATAATTTGGTTACTATAATATAAAATTAAATACCCAGATAAATTAAATTATCTAGCATAGTCATGAAGTCTTGATATCTTTTTAAATATATATATATATATATATATATATATATATATATATATATATATATATATTCAGGTGATTTAATATAGACCCTAATTCCATCAACTCCTGCTCATCTTGAGCATGAGAACAGTTTTATTGATATTGCACAAAACTGGGCATTTCTTTCACGTGTCATTATGTCATCTATGTGATAATATTTGATAATTTTGCCATTTCAGCATTTAAGAGACTTCTGTTTGACTAATAAATGATGTTACTATTTTCAGTCTTAGAGTTATTGGAAAAAAAGAACCTGTTTACATAGTTCCTATTTATTTTGGCATTAAATATTTAATTGCTGACAATTCTGACAAAGGAGACTATTACTCTTATTTTATTACCTTCTCACAACAAGTAAAAGTATTCGCCTATAACAAATCATCGTTAAACAAAAATGTTTAAGCATGTTTAATTCATGGGGCTCAGAGATGTCAAATTCATCAGCTGTCTCATCTGCAATGTCACCAGAAGTCTGCTAGGAAAAAGAATCTAAAATAAATATTTTCTTATGTCTGCCAACATCAAACACAGCTTTTAAATTCATAACTACTGGTTTAAACAGAAAAATACAAGAGACATGTATGTAACTTGTTTTCCTTCTGACTGCATCTTAATGTATGTTTTATGAAACCTGACCATGATCCTTAGTGTTTAGTCTAATGAGACTGATTACCTCACACTGTAGTACTATAACTAGCTGTTATATATTTAACTAGTCTGTTTGCATGCAGTGTATAGATGACGCAGATACACTATAAACACAATGTCTGATGGGTGGCAATGGTTATGCTGGTCTTAATTAAAGTTGCTTCCCTAAAAGGATTATCCTGCTAATAGATCTGATCCCATTCAGAAAGGAGTACTTAAGGAATTACCATACCAGCTGGAACAAGGAGTTAAAGCTATTGGCTGTTAATGAGCTTCAACCTGTAAGTCCAGAGTTTGAATCTTGTCAGTCTCCATTTCTCTACTATGTGCTGTGAACAAAGCACTTAACTAGACAATGCTCTTTGTTCATCTCTGAAAATAGATGCATGCCTTATAAGTTTATCCAGTTCACAAAATAAAAAAAATGTGTGTGTGTATATATAAAGTTCTACAGAGTACAGTGGTGTGACCCCCCCACCCCCCAACCAAATACATGCAACTGTGTCTGATTACCTTTATATTGAATTTCAATATTTTGACATTGTGTATCCTGGGAACCAAAATAAAATTGATTATTCACTTATTTTACATGTGACTACCACATTCTTACTAAAATTCAAATATGGTTTAGCTGTAAAGCTTTAATCAACCTAGTACGGAAAACCCTTTAAAGACAGTTTTCTCTTCAGGTGAATCCTAAATAGCTGTATGCAAATATTTCAGTATAAACATTTTACTTAATGTTTATTAGCTGCATTTTAAAATGTACACTGGAGCCAAAAGACAAACATAAGGCTTGCAGAGAGCTAGCTGCTTAACAAACCCATCTGTAATATTATATACTGGACTGTACTTCCGCGTGTCTCTTCAGGTTTTTCATTCTGTCCACTTCCTAATACTGTATGTAAATGGCCTCTTAAACTGATTAGGACTGTTATTGCTTCTGAGTGTGCCACTACTTAAAATGTGTATTTTTCTATCCCTTCCACTAATGTGTGTATTCAGTACTTAATAAAGTAGGCTGAAAAAGGATTACACTCTGACTGGTTACCAACAGTCTTTATAATGCTTCCCATAAAAAGGAAATAAAAGTGTAGCCTCTGACCCAACAGCCATACAAGTTAATATGCACCAGGATTATCAAAAGTAAATGATCTCAGTGTTTATTTTTGTAAACTATAGTTCTGTCCTAGTTCAGATAGTTGGCATTGTAACCAGCAGCGCATATTTAGAAAGCATAAAAGATGATCTATATTAAATATTCATACCAAATTTTAATGATACACCCCAAACTACTATGAAACACACTATAATCTGAAGTGATAAAACTTCTATCCACACATTGAAATATGGGAAACATTAGAATGCATTTAATCTAGGATGCATTCAGAAATCATAGGATGGCAAATGAATAAGATAGATTTTAACTATAGCCCATATATTGCCCTAAATTATGAACATTTCCAAAAGTAACAGTAAACATTTTACAGAACTGAATAGTTTAGTAAATGATGTGCATTTGTGATTATAAGTTAAAGTCACAGAAAATGTGTTATACTTGGCAAGCACTGCCAAACCATACCATAAGTTGACCCTTTGAAACAGGGTACCTGTCAGCGAGCATTATGAAAGCACACAAGGAACAAAACTGTCCATGCAAAAAATATACTGCACACTGGCTGGAAAGCTGTCAACAAAGAAGCTAGCAGGATACTTGAATTCTATGCACAACACTACTTTGTGAAAGCTATAGCGATGCAAACAGATATTGTAAGACAGTATCTGGGTTAGGATTGCAAGCTACAGAAACCTGAAGGTCAACTGAAATCTGATCAGAACAAATTAACTGGGCCATTTTAAAATATTTTTTAAACAAATATAATAAATAAAAACCTCACGTAACTTAGTTAATATCCTAACCTGATTACGGCAACATCATTATCATGGTTTACTCAGTTGAATATTTGTACTTTAAGCCATCTGTAGCATTTTTAAAGTTATTAAGTAACCTCTTGTACCTTAAAGTCTACCATTATTTAATTTCAACATGAAGGGAAACAAGATATTATTGACAAGGAGTAAGGACTCATCCCAGCTCCCAAATTTAGCTATAAAGTTACTTCACAGATAGTGAAGAAAAAGAAACAGTCCAAAGACCAACATATATTCTTTAAGTAAGTATACGTCTAGGACTGTATGATTTCAGAAATTTCTGGCACTACTTTCAGTGCTACAAAGTTACCTGCGACTAGAAACTTTTGCACCAGTTTTATCTAGAATGGCTTTGCTTCACACCTAACACTAAATCTTTTGCCTTAGTGGTAACAGTTTGCTACATTTAATTCTCTTCCTTACTGCTCTTTGCTAGCTTATATTTCTCCCTTTCTGCCTTCCTTTACTGCAATTCACTACCTATCCCTGTTTGCACAACAGTTAGGTGTGTGATCCCTGTTACATATTACTCTATTTTGCACCTGCATGGACAGCTTGCCCTTTATGAGTGATTGTTTTTAGAGATTCCATGAAGGGTTATCCCTGCTATGCTCTGCATATGGCTTCACTACACTTCTCACCTACCCCTATTCCAACCAACCCCATATTACTATATTTGTTACTATACAATCCCTCCTATTGGACAACTCCTCCAATTCAACTGCCATAACCATATCCAATTAAATTCCATTGCCCAAACTAACTTGTCACACAGAATGGCATTAAAAAATCTAATTACACATTCTCAGTCCTGCTAACCATTCTTACACTACCAACCTATATCACTAACACTATCACAGGTCACACACACACTCACTCACCTTCACACAGGCATATACCCAATCTACTTTGAATATGTCAAACTATTAACTTGCACTTCTAGAAGACAAAATGTACTACAAATATACCTTCAACAGCTTACAGAGGCACAGTTGTAATACCTTTTATTTAAACTATATTACTTGGCATAGAAGCTAGTTATGGTCTGGGATATTAACCTTTATCCAGGATCACTTTCAGATGACATGTCCCACTTACATAAACAACAATCAATAATAAATCCTTAAACAGCCAGCATCAGTCCATGTAGCACTAACAATAAATGGACACAACTTTAAGCTTGGATCAGTACCTGTAACCATCATATTCTAGCCTTATCTGTAACTTAGTGCAAAGACAACTATTGCCTCTCTGAATTTATTCACGACAACAGTATGCTCCAAAACAACAGACATGGAAAGAAAAGTGAAGTAGATGTTACGCTTCATATTAAACATAACTCCACTCACTCTAGTGAATCAGACTTCCTCAACCTCTCAAGATGATCAAGGCCCACCTGGATAGTTAGCCATATTACTTTAGGCAATTACATGACTATCTTCATTGTAGTTACATACATATTACCGCCTTCTTCTATCAGCATTATACAGCAAAGCATTATACTTGGTGACTTTAACTTTAATGCCATTAGTGGGGATGCATCAAAACTTACCAGATGGCTTCATTCAATGGTCTATGAAAAAAAAATGGTAAAAAAAAAAAACACAAGGCTTAACACACAAACTAGGAATCATACTACAGCTGATTTTATAATTACAAATATCAAAAAAAGATGTACCACCACTCAAATTCTCCATTCTCCATAACTTCTTTGGTGATCACTATCCCATAATCTCAGAGTGGTCTTTCAAATCCAAGAACTGTCCTCTTGCTGTCATTAGTGGTTGACCATTTCCTCAAGACACAATTCCAGTTCTAAATAATTATATTTGCAATATAGACTGGTTATCCCTATGCACCCAAACAAACCCCACACTACTTCTAAACAACTTTAATAATTGGCCCTTAAATATGCAGGAAACACCATTCTCCACAGCTCACACATGACTGAGAGGACAACATGTTCTTGGCTGACTGATGAAATGAAAAACAAAATTAAAGAAAGAGACAAAGCCTGGAAGGCAAGGAAACCGGATCTCACCAATGAGATCTTCCATTAAGCATTCTTGACTCTGAGAAAGACCACAATAATTAAAATAAATGGTCCAAAACCCTTGTACTTAAGACTTAGGCAAAACTCCCTATCATCTCATCCTATCTTATACTGAAAAAAAAAAGAACTCTCAGGGAACTTTAACAACACCACACCACATTCCTGGTATATTTTCACACCCAAAACTCCTTTCTCAATGACTTTATGTGCTACCTTATTACATATATCAAATATATCACTACCACTTTCCCTCCTCCAATGCAATGCTCTGATATAGACAATAATCACCTCTATCTTCTAACACTTTAAACAGGCACTTTTCACTTCACTGTCACAACAGATCACCTAACTAAATTGCTACTTAATCAACTCAACCCATCAATGACAATGTTCTGCTTATTACATCCCAGATTTCCAAAATTCTTAGATGAGAACATTGTAAAACCGCTCACTCATATATTTAGCCTTTCTATAGTCCCTCTAACTTTTAAATATGCTATACCATTATTCCCTTCACAAAAGCCAACTCACCCTTTCTACTGAAAAATTACAGGTTTATCTCAAACATTTGACATGTAATGAAAATATCTGAAAAAAATACTATAGCAACAATTATTCATGCACATAAGTAGTTATGATCTACTTTGTGATTAACAGCATGGTTTCTGAAACTCATTTAGTACAATAACAGACCTTTGTCTCAGCCACTAATACCATTTATAGTGACGTTATCTAATTTTGATAGTAACACCATTCAATGGTTCAAAATTTACTTACAGCATAGAACATTTAAAACTTATTCCAATAACTCAGTATCTGAAAAGGGTACACTCAATACGTTCCACAGGGACTGTATTAAGACCTCAACCTTTTCACTTTTTATTAATGACCTTACACATGAGCTTTCTTACATCAACTTAGTAATTTATGAAGATGGTATTCTGATAGGTCTATTTCATAGAACTGAAAAAACACTTAATGTGAAAACTGACATGACTGAGATGACAACAGTGAAATGACAGTTCATCGACTCCTCACATCACCGACAATTTACAGAGGGAAAGGAGGGAGTCAGCCAACAGTCGTAAGTTTGCTCTTTTCTCCACTATAGTGCAATCTTGGAGTTGGTATATTTAGTTGGGGGGGTGGCACAGCCCTGCCACATTGGGGGGTGTGGAGGCAAAGCCCCCCACTTTTGTGTGTTCATAGTGTTTTGCTGTGGTTTGTTTTGAATGTTGGCCTACTGCCTCCTTTTCCTTGGAAAACTGTTGATGGAAGGAGTCAATGAACTGCTGTTGTCTCAATCCTGTCAGTTTTCACTTAAGTGGGTTTTCAGTACTATGAAGTAGACCCATTCTGATATACGAGATTGCCAAAACCCATCAATCTAACCTAATATTTTATACCTTAATCTATCCAACAGTGTTTTAGCATTAGTCTTAACTTGCTTAGCAACATTATATGTCATCACGTCCCCCAAATAATGATACTCTAGAAACATTTTGTTTTTTTTTAATCCATTCTCAGACCTCTCAAAAGTGGCACTGACTACTTTTGACAGAGGAAATAGCTGTGCTTTCTGGTGATTCAACTTTAAGATCAATGCAACTGACAATTTCTATAAATATGAGACTGCAATTTGTATATTTTCTTCAGGTTGAGACATCAATAGGACACAGTGATCTGCAAATCACATTGGAATAATAGGATCCCCATGAGAACAGCGTGACCAGGTGGGTTATATGCTTATCTACATTTACAATATCACATCTCATTGCATACAGCCTGTAGTGAGACCCAAATTGATATCTATTACCTCACTCTATTAATTTCCCCCATTATTCATTCCTTCTGTTTATCTGTTTCTCTCTTAACAATCTACCACCTTCTCCCCTGTACCCCTCCCTTTCCCTGCCTCATTCTTCCATGCTTTCTCCTGATCTCAACCTACCCTAAGAATCCACCATCTTCTGTTCTCCACTACTATACCCTTTTTCCTCCAGATTTATTTATTTATTTTACATTTTTGACCGAGGTAGTCCGACTGGATACATGTCCATTTTCAGCAGAGGCCCGGGGAAAAAAGCTCCAATTGCACAGATAAAAAACATACATACATGCCAAGCATATTACAAAATCAGTAAGGTGTGGCCCTCAAGAGGTATTCGCAATGTTAACAGTGTGTAATAGAATATAAAACCAGTGGTTTATAACAACAACAATTATTATTTACAAAGCAACGTACAAAACAAGAAGGTCACAGCAAGCATTTGTGGGCAAGAAGTGTATATGGTACTGTTAAGTTAGGGAGTAGTTATGGCAATTAATCAGGGTTGGTACATGGACAGAGCCAGTGCATATGAAACTACTGTTTGAGGCCTTTTTTGAAGAAACTTAGAGAGGGTTTAAGGGTAAGATTTGCTGGAAGTAAATTCCAAGCTTTGCCAACAAAGTTGGCAAACAGGGAGTCTCCAGCTGAGTTATTAGCTTTGTATGTTTGGACTAACAACTTGTTGGATGAGTGTAATGGTCTCGAATTACTATATGGTTTTGTGAATTTTTTAAATGCGGGGGTGTTTTCGGGGTGGTTGAAATTATTATATGCTACTATTAGCTGATTGAACTAAAGTAAGCTTGGCAGTTCTAGCCACCCTAGGAGATTGAGGTTTTGACATTGATGTGTCCTATATGTGGGCCTGGTGGCGAATCTGGTAATATGGTTGTAACAGCGAGAGAGCTTGGTAAGCTCTAATTTGTATAGGTTATAGAGTATAGGGGAAGCATATAGAAGAGTAGAGAGAAGATGAGAGCGGGCGATTGCGGTCCTAGCTATTGGGGTTAGAAAAGGTTTATTTCTATATAATGAGCCAAGCTTCTTATTAATGGTTTTGACAGTTTTGTTGATGTGCAGATCAAATTTGAGATTATTATCTACTATTACCCTTAAGAGCTTAGTATGGTTATCCAGGGAATAGAAGTGTCATTGTTTGATATAGAAAAGGAAAGTGGGGTGAACCTACACGTGGGGGTAAAGAGTAGCAGTTTAGTCTTGTTAGGATTCAACATTAGATGGCGATTAGAGTATTATCTTTCTTATACATTTCACATATGACAAAAAAAAAACTATATGACTAACACTATTTCTAAAATTAAAACTAAATACAAAAGTGAAAAGACACAGCAAACAAGGTGAATAAAATAAAGGAAAATAAATGTATTTGTAAGCACTTTCGCATTGTTCTAAGCAATGCTTCATCAGACAATACAAAACACAATCACCGAACATAGATTTAAAAAGCATTTGGAACCAATCACAAATAAAGAGAATTAAACGTCATTTTAAAAACACCGCATATCCTTATTGCAATGAAAATCACAGTTATTATATTATTCATAGCATGAGACATAAGCCCATTTGTAGACAATTACTATAGGATTATTGAACAATAACCTACAATTGGTGATAAATTCTGGTTGATAATTCAGTTTCCCCAGATGAAGGAACATATAATGAAATTGAAAGCTTTCTTGAAATTAGTCAGTACCGTGCCAGAATTCAAATTTTAGAAGGAACACATCTTCTGCATGTTCAGTCACATTCATACCAAGGCTGGACTGCCTAACCTATATTAAATAAAACCCTGCCATTGATATGCAATAATTTATTGTAAAGTGTTGATAATTGTGTTAGCTAGAATTTTTACATAAAGTTATAATTCCAGCTGCAACAGCGCAATTGGTCTTTTACTATTAAGTAATAACTTGCTTTTCTTGGGTTGCAAAACAGTAGGACTTTTGTTATATTTGTCCTTGCAAGATAAGTGCCTTTTGGTTCATAGTCTAAATAAAATTGATATAGGGGGTATAATTTCCTTTCTGTGTTCTTTAAACAGTTGGTCATTAACCCATCTAATCTGTTTGTCTTCCCCTGATTTAAGCCATTTAAAGCTGCAAATATTTCCCATTTAGTTACCTCATGTACCAAGTTTTCAGTATCTGTTACTGTAAATTGTATTTAACATTTGTTAACTGGGGAAGTCCGACTTGGGATGTAGCCAATTTTCAGCAGAGGCCCAGGGAGAAATGCTTCAGATGTATATCTTTGAACATGGGAGGAAACTGGAGCACCCAGAGGAAACACGCACAAATGCAGGGTGGAAATGCAGACTCCGCACAGAAGGCACTCCAGCTGTGAATTGAAACAGAGAACCTCTTGCTGTGAGGCAGCAATGCTACTGCTGCACCACTGCATTGTCCACTGCACCACTGTGCCATCCAGTTACGATTTAGCATCCTTGCCTTATCCAGAATTTTTTTCCATTGCAGTATCCCTCAAATTCTGTACTTGGTATTCCTTTGCCAATATCTCATTAATTTGAGCTTTGTTTGTAGAGACTAATCCAATTTGATCCTTTACATGCATAATTACCATTTCACTGGCACTATTATGTAGCTGATAGGCAACATTTTTTTGTGATGTAATGACTTCTGTATAAAAAATAAATCTTTCTCCAATTTTCCTCAATAAGATAATAATGTAAATTCCTAAGTAATGTCTTGCCTAAATTTATCCTATGTATAATTTCTTTTTTCTTGCATTTATGTGATTTTTAACCTTTTTTCAGTTGACTTAACCTTCCCTCAGCCTCTTTAATTTTCTGCCAGTGTATCCATCTTTTTCTGCTTAACCAGTAATTGTGCAAATTTTGTTGTTAATTAAAATGCATACATGCACACACACACACACACACACACGGTTCTACCTGACTTCAGAAGACCGACAGCCAGAAGATCAAAAAAAAGAGACCCGACGCTGATCGAGTTGCAGAACATCGACAATGCAGAAGACCGACACGACGGATGACACAACACCAGCCGAGGATGCCCGATGGGGGAAAGGCTGTGTGAGTATGCAGGTAAGTGTGGAGATTGAAGGTCTGTGGGGATAGGGGTGGGTTAAGTGAGTTAGGGTTAGGGAGCGATAGGGGTGGGTTAAGTGAGTTAGGGTTAGGGTGGGTTAAGTGAGTTAGGGTTAGGGTGGGTTAAGTGAGTTAGGGTAGGGGAGGGCGGGGGGTGAAAGAGTGAGTTGGACCTTAGGGTTAGGGTAAGGTTTAGTGTGGGCTTGTAAGGATTTTGGTGTGCTTGTGTTGTGTGTGTGGTTTGTGGAATGGGGATGTGTTTTGTTTTAATAATTGTTATTGTGTGTGTGCAGTGTATGGGGTTTCGTGTTTGTGTACCGTCGGTTTATTTCGTTAGGGTTATGTGTGGTTTCGTGTTTATGGACTGTCGAATATGTGGTGTCGGTGATGTGGTTGTCGGTGTTGTGTGGTTTGACACACACACACACACACACACACACACACACACACACACACACACACACACACACACACACACACACACACACACACACACACACACACACACACACACACACACACACACGCTCATACACACACTTTTTAAGTAATGAATCTTAATTTCTCCCTAGATTCTGAAACCTTCAGTGTTATCAGATCAAGCTCCAGCTTGTTGGAGAGACTGCCTTCTGATCACACAGAGTAAATGCTAATGCTATGTGATCAAACCATATGGTGGGAAATCTCCATTTGCCCTATATCAGCCAATAAGGTACTTGAAAGAAAGCAGCAAATGCATACAATTGGCCATGCCAAGATTAGGGGTAATATAGGGATAATCGTTTTCCATCAGGTGCAATACTCTTCATCATTCTAATAGATGAAACTCATCTATTATGATTCTGAGCTTTGCTGTAGTTTTTCATTTTCTATTGCTCTTCTCAGGAAGTCTGTCTACTATCTATCACTGTATTGAAATCTCCCCAGGAATGATCCAATTAATATTTTCTTTATTGCTTTCTGTTGGCTCATAGAACTTGGCAAAATGAGTGATATCATCTGTATTTGACTCATAAAAATTGCCAGTCAAAACATATTGGTGCACAGTTTGGACTAACACAATAACCCATCTTCCATTCATGCCAGTGAACTCCTTTTGCTTTATCCAGCCTAGCAAACTGTGAGTTAGAGTTGCAACCTCTTGTTGTCCTGATTTCCAGCAACTGGCACACACCTATCCATTATATAATATCTGTAACATCAGTTTATGCTTATTTTTCAGTTTAGTTTCCCGTAGTCTTACTGATTTAAAGGCATATTTCTTCGTATATGGTGTAGCAATTCCTCTTACATTAAGAGACATACCTAGAACAACAATCTATTGTCCACCTGTACCACTCTCTCCAATATGACCTGGTCACTCAAGGCACTTTTGGATCCATTTCATTTAAACTTATGGATATTGGGTAACAGCCTTGAACCTGTGAACAACCCAACAGTTTAACAGTTGCACTAAAGTCTTTAACTAGGTTCAATAACAAAGTAGGTTGCAGTCTGAAGGAATTAGTAGTAGATTTAGAAAAACAATTGATTGTGTTCTCTTCTCCCCCTCCATAGTGCTTTATAACTTGTTTTACCCAAAGCAGGCATTATCAATTACTGTCCAAATTTCTGTGTATTACCACCTTCTTAGAATTGATGAGCTCTCTACCATGTAAGTTACTAGCATCACAAAGACTGTGACATTCAAAAATCAACAGTGCTATACAGTACATTACAGATTAACATTCTCAACCATTCATCTCTTGAATGTTGTTCAAATCATACTTGATCATTGCACTACATTGACTGCATAGTCATTTAAATCTGTGAATCTCATAATGGAAACCATATGGCATGCCCTCATTAGTAATGTAAAGCAGGAGCGCGTGCAACATTGTTATCCAAAACATTGCTTCACGTATAGTCCACAGGAGTGAATCCCAGCTTGCCCAAATTACTTACCAGAATCGTGTTGTAATCTACTTCATAAGGCTTCAATGGATCCCACCTTAGCTGCCTTTATTTCTGGTCCTACGAAATATAAGTCCAGTTGATGGTTATCTCTGTTAGAGCTTGACAGTATCAATAGTGGACTTCTATTGTGAAACTCTACCATACCATCCATCAGGTTGCCTTGCTGAGGGATTTTTGCTTTATGTGCTGTATTTAGACATATCCATCCTGTCTGTTTTTTGCTTTCTAAAGTTAGATTAACTTTATTTGAGAGGGAGTTGCAGGTCCAACTTACTTCTGTCTCTCCCAGTTACTCCAAAGAAAGATACTTGTGTAAGGTCATGCTTTAATGACATATATTGTACCACTTAGCCAATTGACATAATATACAATATGCACTTGTCTAGCACTCATCAAATGTAAACAAGACCGGAATTGTAGCTGTACTGTGAAGGCCATTTCTTTAAAGAAGCTCAGATAAGAGGCTAGAGCCTTTCTCTATACAAACAGGGCTATGCTGTAATCAGGTACAACTCTCCCTGAGACCCTTGCTATGTTTAGATCATTACCTATCATTCTGAACTTTAGCATAATATTATCTTTGTCCGCATAATTCAAACAATTATGAATAAATTACCTAGGATATTTATTGCTGGGATTTCTGAGTGGCATAGTCAGTAAAGTGAGTACTCTCTAACCTCAGCAGTTTTTTTTTAAATCAGCTGCAATGAATGTTCTTCAATCATTACATTCCACATATTCATGTTATGTCCAGAATTCTGGAATCATTATTCCTAGCCCTATTTTCTGTACCATCGGTCATGGAGTCTAATTCTCTGGCTGTTTTTTGCAGCTGGAATAAGATTGCTTCTTGTTTCTGCAGATGCCTTTATTCTCCCATATTTCTTTCTGTTAAGCTGTTATTATAGACTGCAGGTGAATACACTGGCATTCATGGTTTGTAGTAGCATTTTTAATATGTGGAATATCCACTGAAAACTGTGAAGCTGCTTAGATAAAGCTCCCAAAGTTGCTTTTATTGTTTGTGTCCTCTGCAATATTTTCTGTGACTTCCACCATCTTGATTCACACTAGTACAAGGAGCTGTGATTTGTTTTAACATAAAAGAATAATAAAATTGAAGAATTCCAAGATAAACACTGCTGAAAACATTCCAGATTTTTTTTGCTATTCAATTGAGCTATTTAATACAACTATAACCTTAAGTTAGGTATTTTAATATCAATAGAAGTGTGAGAAGGCGGGGAGCTTTTGAAAAGCCTTCTGGCATGCATGTATGCCCCTGTGCAACCCCTTAATGCAATGCATTTGATACTGATCATTTCTTAATAACATACACTTCATACTTCATAGAGGGCAATGAGTATTCACTTAGGGTTCACACCATTATCTTTTTACCATTTTTCTTGAATGTCTCCGTTTTTTCAGAAGGGCACAACATGCCCATCTGGGCTAGCATTGTAGATTTTCATACAAATGTCTCTAATCTCCACCTTTTTCCATATCTAGTAAATTATTATTTTACATTCTAAAGTTACACAGTGGTATGCTTACTAATATATATATATATGATAATCAATTCCAGATATCAATTCGATAGCATCTATAAACTTCTATAACAACGCAAATTCTTTCCTCCTTGTTTTAGGGTTAGAATGTCATATTTTAAAAGCCTGCAGGTTAGTGATGTCACCTCTGTGCTTCAAAATGTAAACTTTTTTTTTTGCTTTTAATTACTCTTACTCATGCATACCTTCTACCATGTCTAACTTACTGTTCCAAAATATTCATTAATCTAAATACATCTCTGCTTACCAAACTTGAATCAACCTATCACAAGATAGCAAGATTTGCTCCTCAACAAACATAAATCTCACAAATGTCTCTCCCTAAAATACCTAAACTGGCTAGTTCTACCTCAACTGCTTCTTCAGTCTCAGCTGCATATCATTCACTCCATTCTATACCAGCCATCCTTCTGCCCTGCTCTATCACCTCTCATCTCTAACTATTGACCTACCAGGCATCTCCGAAGCACAACCCACGATCTGTTAAAGGTTCATAAACCCAATTCCAAGGCAGGCTGTAATCTATATAGCCATCATCCCTCTATTGCATGGAACAAACTCTCACCAGAAATAAGGAACCTTACTCACCCCAAACAATTTAAATTAGCTATTAAAGACTACTTTAAAAAGCACTGGACCTGCCACTGTTCACAACAACCTTGACCACAACCAGTTCACTCTGAATTGTATAACAATTACTCACCACCTAACATAATAACTTATTCCCTTTACTTCCTAATAAATTCTCCTAAAGTATTGTCTATACTCTGTTTAGTATTATTAGATAGCCTATCCTACTGAAATTAAAACAATTAACTTCCTATGTGTTACACTTTTCATCTTTTTTGATTTGCATTGTTTAATCTTGTCAACTACTTTACCAGAATATTTTGTGACAGTCCCATAAACAAGTCTCAGCAGGTTAGGTGAGTAGTTAAATTCCAGTAAATTCCTCCAAACCAAATGGAAGACAGCTACAGCAAGCAGTAATAGCCAGACAACTCCAATCTGAATGTAAAAAACGTTTAATAGGTGTACGTGCTTTCATAACATCAGTTACTTCCTCAGACGCATAAAAAACAACATATTAACATCTCATATAAATACATCAAAAACATGTAAGGAAACCAATCATGTCTCACATATTTCCCTCCATTTTGTAAAAACCAAATAAACCAATTAAGGTTTAAAGAAATAACAACTAAAACATCAGAGAAACATATTGTAAAAACTCCATACATTAAAACTTTTTAGTAAACTATTATGTCATATTACATGACATAACATTATGCATCTAAAGGTCATAATAAACATATATTTATTATATATATAACCCATATAATTTATCCTCTTCAGACATAATCACTCATCTTTTGATTTTCCTTCCCTTTAATACAGGTTTAAAAGGGATCATATCATTCAATCCAGAGCCCCTATGGGCTCCCATGTGTAAAATCCATTTCAGCTGTTATTTATTTATTTATTTATTTGCATTTGTTAACCGGGTTGGTCCAGCTGGGTAAGAATTACCCTTTTTCAGTGGAGACCCGAGGGGAAAAGCCCCAAACAGACATACAAATACATACGAATAGAGACAAATTTACAATATTACAGAGGAAAACAATATTATGGGTACAATGGATAAGAAAAATAAACAATGAAAGTTTGAGAATATGAGTAAGGTAGGCCAGAGGCATGCATGCAAAAGATTTATGAAAAGGTGTTCTGAGCAAGATCTCTGAATTAAGTTAAAGTAGGCAAAGAAATGATGATTTAGGTGTGGAGTTAGTAGTGTGGGAGTTTTAGGTAGGAGCATGTGAAGGACATTCCCATTTGGAGGAGAGATGGGAGAGAAGCATGGATTTGAAATTGCTGTGGTTAGGTATATTACGTAGTGGTGTGGGGAGATTGTTCCATAGTTTGGCTATAGTGTGGGATAGTAGTAGTTTACCAGTTGGGTGGATGGGTTTGTGTACATGCAGGAGGTTTTGGCCTGTGGATCTCAGGGTATGGGTAGGTGTGTAGGGTGTTAGAGATTTAGCAAGAGAGGGGCATTCTGCTGGTTTAAAGATGAGTTTGTGGGCTGTTGTAAATTGTAGGTACTTTAGGTGGTTGTGGAGTTCTAGCCAGTTTAGGGTGTGTAGGGAGTGACAGTAATGGGAAGAGTTCTTAGAATTGGTTGCAAATTTTGTTGTAACAGGCCTCAAGTTTAGCACGGAGTCCGAGTTGTAGGTTGGAGAATAGGGGAGCACCGTACAAGAGAGAGGGGAGAAGGAAGATAGATGCAAGGGTATGACGGGAAGATATTAGGTTTCAGTTCTATTAGTTATGTCTCCATTTCTTGGATTATCCTGTATAACTTGCAAAACCTGAAACTTAAACTGATGGCTCCCATTTTCAGCCAATATATGTTTAGCTATGGCACTATACTCCTGTTTCATCCTTGTGCAGTAGTCATGGTCCCTAATCCTTTCCCTTAACCTGCAATTTTTTTACCTATGTAGAATTTAAAACAAGTAGTGCAGTAGGCAATGTACACCAGATTTTTTGTATTACAATCAGCATTACACCTAAGATGCCATGGATATCCAGTAGCAGGGTGTCTGAACTATCTAGACTCATCTATAAATGAACAATAATTACATTTCCCACTTGCAAGTGCTCCAAAATAGTTATTTCCCCCAGGTACAAATGCCCTCGGGTAACATAACCGCTGCTTCAAATTGAAACCATTCCTAAATGTATATCTAGGTTTTGTACCAACTATCTTGGCAGTTTCTTCATCAGTCAGCAGAATATGCCGGTTCTTCAATCACTTGCTTCACAGTTTGTAAGCCCTGTGCATAGGGTAGTATAACTGGAACAGTGGTATCACCAACAGATGTCCTATCACTCTTATTCCCTCCTCCTAATATGTAGGGTCTACCTCTCTCTCCTCTTTCTCTTTTCACCCATGCACAAGCACGCTTGACTTCCTTGCTAGAATAGCCTCTATTAATGAAGGCCGTTTCTAAATACGTCAGTCCAAATTCAAAGTCCTGATGCAATGATGATATTCTAGAGACCCTGAGAGTTTGTCCCTCAACAATGTTGGGGAACATGTGTGGTGGATGCATGCTGCTCCTTTGCAAAAATTAGGGTAATGTAACATGTAGAAAATTATATGGAATTTAGGATGGAAATGCAATTAGCATCTATAAAAACAAAGTCTATATATTCCTATGATGCCAGCTAATATTGATGTTTTTATTAAGACATGCAAAATAGATTTGTATGGTGCTCATAGGCTAGTGAATACTAAGCATATGAATAATTTAACTAAGCAACAATGGCTTGCGATTAGCTCATTGCAGAACAACAGAAACATAGTTATTCACCCTGCTGATAAAGGTGGGCTAGTGGTTGTGTTGGATGCAAACTATTGCTAAACAGAAATGGTTGAGATGTTATCTGTTGTTAGAATTTACCGAACTGTAAGTAGAGATAGTGTTTTGAACATGAAGTACAGGATTCATTCACTTTTGCAAGATAGTTTAGGTTCAGGACATGTAAGCAAAGAGATCTATGACTATTTTCTTGTGGAAAATCCGGTGGTGCATCAGATACATGGCCTACCTAAGATCAATAAGTATCCTTTAAGACCCAAATTTAGACATATAGTGGCTGAAGCCGGTTGGCTGACTGAGCCAGCTTCCGTGTATTTGGATAAAGAGCTTAAAAAGTTTTGGAAGGTTATGAGGTGGTACTTAAAGATACTGAGAATTTTTTGTTGGATCTACATAATTACATGAAAGGAAGTAATGGTAATGACTTTGATTTAATGGTGACCTTGGATGTAGTATCCCTGTTCACCTGTTTCCCTAATAGTGAAGGATTAGAAATGGTTAAGGCTTGTCTGATGAAGAGTGGGACATAAAATGAGATGAGAGCTGATTTTATATGTATGCTGATGGAAATGGTGTTGGAGCAGAATATTTTTCTATTTGACAACAAATACTACTGGCAAATGTCAGGTGTTGTGATGGGGACCAGTTGTGCTAATGTGTATGCTAATTTTGTAATGAAGGAATTGGAGGAGAGGTACATCAAAGCTAGCAATGTGAAATTTTTTTGTAGGTTTGTGGATGACCTTTTCATTTGTTGGAAGGGTGACCGCAAATCAAGAACTTGTGCAAAACTTAATAGTAGCTGTGGTTTCCTGAAGTTTACTTATCAGTGCTCCAACAATGAGATTCACTTCTTAGATGTAACTGTTACAAGAACAAATGGTGAAATTCAAACTAGTGTACATAGGAAAGATTGTTATCAACCCTCGTTTTGTAAAGAAGCAGCATGCATCCACCACACATGTTCCCCAACATTGTTGAGGGACAAACGCTCAGGGTCTCTAGAATATCATCATTGCATCAGGACTTTGAATTTGGACTGACGTATTTAGAAATGGCCTTCATTAATAGAGGCTATTCTAGCAAGGAAGTCAAGCGTGCTTGTGCATGGGTGAAAAGAGAAAGAGGAGAGAGAGGTAGACCCTACATATTAGGAGGAGGGAATAAGAGTGATAGGACATCTGTTGGTGATACCACTGTTCCAGTTATACTACCCTATGCACAGGGCTTACAAACTGTGAAGCAAGTGATTGAAGAACTGGCATATTCTGCTGACTGATGAAGAAACTGCCAAGATAGTTGGTACAAAACCTAGATATACATTTAGGAATGGTTTAAATTTGAAGCAGCAGTTATGTTACCCGAGGGCATTTGTACCTGGGGGAAATGACTATTTTGGAACACTTGTATGTGGGAAATGCAATTATTGTTCATTTATAGATGAGTCTAGATATTTTGGACACCCTGCTACTGGATATCTATGGCATCTTAGGTGTAATGCTGATTGTAATACAAAAAATCTGGTGTACATTGCCTACTGCACTACTTGTTTTAAATTCTACATAGGTAAAAAAAATTGCAGGTTAAGGGAAAGGATTAGGGACCATGACTACTGTACAAGGATGAAACAGGAGTATAGTGCCATAGCTAAACATATATTGGTTGAAAATAGGAGCCATCAGTTTAAGGTTCAGGTTTTGCAAGTTATACAGGATAGTCCAAGAAATGGGGACATAACTAATAGAACTGAAACCTAATAGCTGAAATGGATTTTACACATGGGAGCCCATAGGGGCTCTGGATTGAATGATATGATCCCTTTGAAACCTGTATTAAAGGGAAGGAAAATCAAAAGATGAGTGATTATGTCTGAAGAGGATAAATTATATGGGTTATATATATAATAAATATATGTTTATTATGACCTTTACATGCATAATGTTATGTCAAGTAATATGACATAATAGTTTACTAATGAGTTTCAATGTATGGAGTTTTTACAATATGTTTCTCTGATGTTTTAGTTGTTATTTCTTTAAACCTTAATTGGTTTATTTGTTTTTTAAAAAATGGAGGGAACTATGTGAGACACGATTGGTTTCCTTACATGTTTTTGATGTATTTATATGAGATATTAATATGTTGTTTTTATGCGTCTGAGGAATTAACTGATGTTATGAAAGCGCATATGCCTATTAAACGTCTTTTACATTCAGACTGGAGTTGTCTGGCTATTACTGCTTGCTGTAGCTGCCTTCTACTTGGTTTGGAGGAATTTATTGCACTTCACCAGACTGGTAACCTTTTGTATATTGCTATGAGTGTAATAACTGTTATTAAATTGCTTTCTATATTAAAGCTTTTCTCCCCGGGCCTCCACTGAAAAAGGGCTTTAGCTCAGTCAGACACTCCCAGCCAACAAATGTAAAATAAATAATATACGCATTGACTGAAATGTCAGAGCACTGGCACTATGAATATAGATCAATTATTCTGTGGTAAACAATCTGGTTTTACATCAATTTTGACATGTACACCTCTCTCTGTTTACCATCTCTCCCCCTCAACCTTCCCTCAGGAAATATCCTCATATATAACTCCCCCTACTATCACTAGGGAACAGGTCCTTAATGCTTTCTCTAAGACCAAGAATACCGCATCAATGGGTCCAGACAATATCCCAGGATGCCATCTAAATAGCATGAAACATGACTTATCAGGGCCTCTGGAATTTCTATTTAACTATGGCCTCCAGACAGGCTTCGTGCCTCATGAATGGAGAAAGGCAATAGTCATCCCTCTGCACAAAGGTGGGCCACTAACAGATCCTGAAAACTACAGACCCATAGGTCTCACTAGTCTTATATGTAAAGCCATGGAAAGAATTATCATGGAGATGATCAATAGAGATATAGTAAACCTCTGGACCCAAGCCAGTTTAGTTTCGTCAAGGGCAGATCATGCCCACCCAACCTGGTGGATTTCTTTGACAAGGTCACCAAAGCAATGGATGAGGGTAAAATCATTCACACTGCCTGCCTTGACCTGACCAAGCATTTGACACAATACCCCACTTGGGCATTGTTGACAAATTCAAGAGGTAAGGTACAAACCCATATGTCACCTGGTGGATAGCCAACTGGCTCACACACAGGACCTAGGAAGTTAGAATTGAGGAGTCCACCTCTACAAAGAGGGCAGTCACAAGTGGAGTCCCTCATGGATCACTCCTTGGGCTGCTCCTTTTTGTCATTTACTTCTCAGAAGTTAAGACCAGTGTCAGTAGTCTCTGGTTGACTAAATTTGTAGATGATTGCAAATTAGGAACTGTCATTGAATCTTACACTTACACAAATGTTATTCAGCAGGGGCTGACACAGACAAACAACTGGTGTCAGAGCCATGGACTAAAACTAAATGACAAGAAACACATAATAGTATCCTTTGGGAAGTCATCCATCCTTGGAAATTATCATAATGACAACACACCCCTTAGAGATGACCAGTAGTCTAGGATTTGGGGACACACATAGATAATAATCTAATGATTGACCATCATGTGTCTACAGCAGTGAGGAAATCATTCTGTGTTGTGTAACTTATAAACAAAGGTATGGTATCTAAATCCAAGGAATTCATTGTTCCACTGTATTCGGCATTCATCAGACCTATCATTGAGTACAATGCTCCCTTTGGTAATTACCTAACCAGGCATATCCAACAATTAGAATGTTCACAGAGGTTCTTCACTAAAACAATACAGGGTGCAAGTAAAATGTCCTGTGCAGACTGCCTCAAGGCCCTATCCCTGTATTCTGTCTCCTACAGGCTTTTGAGGGGAGATCTATGCCTGGCATACAGGGCATTGTCAGACCCCACTCTGATGGACCTCCTGCATATCCTCAAAATAAACAGCACCAGAATTACCCAGTCTAAAGACTTAAACCTTGCCTGTGATATAAGTAGGACCTAATGGAGAGACAGGTGTGTATCCCAGAGACTACCACATCCATGGAACAGGCTCCCCCTCCATGTGAAGCAGAGTTCCTTCCTAACCCAATCCAAATACAACTTGGGAAATTGGATGGGTAACCAGAAATTCATCCCTGGTTTGGCACCTGTGTCTCTAATGGACACATGCAACCTGTAAATAGTTCATCTCCCAAACCCCTGCTTACACTTATCAAGGGTATCAGAACAAGTCAGAGATGTGGGATGCATGGCTAGGCTTAAAAAGGCCCTTGTGATCATTAGCCTAGTAAACACCTATGAACCTATGGATGTGGGTAACTAACTTCTTCTGAAAGCAATTGTCTTTTGTGGTCTGTTGCATCAATATTCTTGGAACAGGAATGTGGTTGGTGATCTTTATCTGGAATTGCTTATACTTCACAATCTTGCCATCTGGCACATGTCAGGGCTTGAACTTTTCTTTCTCATATGTATTGGTCTTGTTGTATTTCATCTACAGTTAGCAGGCCAGTAGTGCATAGATCTTGGGGAAAGGCTAAGGAATACATATTTATTTATTTGTTTGCTTACCTGTTTTATTTAAGGAACATTAATGTGGCACAGTGATGCAGCAGGCAGCATTATTGACTCACAGGAAGATGTTCTCCAGTTCAGTTCTTGGTTGGGGTGCTGTCTATGTGGAGACTGCATGACCTTTGCTGTATTATTAGGAGCTTTCTCCAGATGTTCCAATTTTCTCCCACAGTCCAAAGACATGCAGTAGGTGGATTGGACACCCTACATGCACTGCAGGTGTGAATGTGAGTGCATGTGTTTGTGGTATAGACGAACAACTGCAGTATGGCTGGCTACCGGGGGGGGGGGGGGGTTAAACATTGGCTCTAGATGATGGTCACTACTGAGTTAACACCATGACCCCATGTGCAAAATATGGTGTGATGGATGGATTAACAGTAAGGTCTTTTTCCTCCTTTAACTTGTTACAGTGGTAAAATAATGTATGCAGTTAAAAACAACACGTTCACTATAAAAAACCTGTGGAAAAGTGAGAAGGATGTAAATATGTAAACAACAGGTATAACAGCAAGAAGTACACAGGTCCTATTTCTACAAAACAAGCAACAATAATTAACATTGCAACAGAGCAAAGTGGAAGATTCACACTGTTGATAACTGAGATTACTTTTTAGGATATGCTAAAATAGTTACAAAAGAGTCAGAGTGGTAAAACACATTAAGGTTTGCTTTAAATGTGTGCCACCTATGTATACGTCTTAAAAAGCTGCCATTTCATTTCACATTTGAAAAGCCCATTCTGACCACAATTTTCTTCAGGCATTAAATTGTGGCTTAAAAAACAGAATGCAGAGCTTACTGGGAGAACTATATGCATAAAATTATGTGTGATGTTAAATGTCTTTAGTAAATGCCCTAACGTGGGACTTTGCTTTAAATACCTTATCATGCTAATTATAAGGCCAGAAACTGTTGCCACCTTTGGTCTATAGAGAGGATGTTAGCTTTTTATAACATGATGTTACATGCATGGAGTATTCACAATGAACAGCCTAGGTTAGAATTTGGAGGTGAATCTGACCATTCTATAAAAAAGGTATGCTCAACAGGTGAGTCATCACAGTTATTCTGTTTAAGTGTTACACCAGGAAAATGCATACTTGGTACATTTCTTTCCTAATTTGCATGTATCTCCCACATAACATGCATACTGGCATATTTCTTGTCAAAATGTACCCCACTTTCATTTAACATTTCTGTAATCTTGGATCATTAGACTGTGATATATAAGCTTATTAGTGTCTCATCTTCCTTGTATTGACCTTGTGGAATTTGACTTCTCCTTTATGCTTCCAGTTTAGTTAAGTCTCCTTTGGAACAATCATTCTTGTTTGAGAATTGCATTGCTGGTATATTAGTGATTTTTGCATGCATTATATTTTGTCAGGAATGAAAGCAAAAATCTGGTTTATGTTGACTTCTTGTGATAGATTATTGCAATGACCACTCCAGCAAACAGTTGAACAAACAAATTGTTGGAGTAACTACTGTAAACATTTTGAGTTAACCTATCATCCAGAAACTTGTGTCTGAGAAATTGTGTGAAGACATAACATTCTTAATTCTGTTTAGTCTCTTGAATTCTCGTTTGAATTTTTGACATTTTAAGTCAATTAATTAACTTTACCCGCTTTATGCAGATTGTATTCATAGAACTGATATTGTAGTTCTTGCTATCTTGGGCTCACATTGATAAATTCTACACATATTTTAATGCTAGAGAAAAGTCTTCTGTTTAAGATTCATAAGGTTAATGTCAATATATTTTCACTATTCAGATGGCTACTCTCAGAAATGCAGAAATCATGGCAGCAGTATATTTTAGATAACTAGAATTTAGAGCAACTTCTAGTAAAACCAACTTTCCCTACAATGAATCCAAACCACAATTTAAAATTGCTGGCACAGGACTTCCTTCCTTCTGTTCTCATTTATATTATACAGGATTATGACTGGGTCACAGATCATAATCTGCTTATTACGTGTTCGAAATATGGATGCCAAGAAAATCATCTTGAGAGCTCCATGTACTACTAGTTAAATGAAAAAAAATCTTTTAAGTGTTTTCCCACCTTTCAATGCTATTAAACAGCACTGTCCGAGAGGTGAGGTAGTATAGCACAGTCCAATATGTTTACCCTTCTGTATACCTGTCAGCTGTCTAGATTTTCACAGAACATCCAGATTATTGCTTCATATTTTTGGTCAAACCACTGAGGCTTGAAGTCACTAAATAAAGACATACATTTAAGTTTTAGATTATGCATGTGAACACACATCCTGTTATTTTAGCAACTCTCTCATTTTTTTTTTTTTTACAGGAAGTTAGGGAAGGGACATGTTAAGGGTAAGGACAGCAGGCAGAAACAAATGTTTTGTTCTGCCTCTGTCACTGAAAAGCCATTACAGGCAGATTTTACTTCCTAGCATGGGGCCCGACCTTGCAATGGGTGCTTAACATATGTTAAGGTCATTTTGCATGCCATTCTGGTGCTAAACTGGTTTGTCTTTTTCCAAATACTGGAGCTTAATCAGCTTACTCCATGCACTACAATATATTTTTTAGAATTAGAAGCCTTGTGATACAAAATAAAATTCCTTAACATGCTGAGAGCTACTCTTCTTCTGTAACACTGTTGGGGTTTGCAACTTATTTAGCATTCCTTCAGAAAATAAATCATGCAAATAAAGTAGCACTTGGATCGTTGCTCATGTTTTCATTACCTGTCATGTATCATTGACATAACGGGTATGAAGGTGATGACTGATGCATACAACACATCTAAAGTACTAACATCTGTTGTCCTTCTCTTGGAGGGTTGTATGGTATCATTTTAGTACTTTAGCATTGTCATGTAGTTTTGATTCTGTAGTCTCTTACTGGTTAAAATGGACATCTTTCTTTGTGGGTTAAATGCATCTGGCAGTAGTTGTAGAATTTCCTTCCATAAAAGCAGTTGAATTGTTTATGCCTAACTATGAACATTGAACATAGACTCCAAAACAAGTGCAGAAAATGCCTCGGGGCTTACCAACTGACCTAGCTATTTTTTTAATAAATATATTATCAGAACCTTTTACTTTTAAAAAACATTTATTCCAACAGCTGACAGGACAAGAACATGTAATGTTTGATATTTCTGCAATCAAAAATGAAAGGAAAGACTGGTATATCCAGTGTAAAAAATGTATAGGAGGCACCAGACCAAGGCAGGTGAAAATAATGTTCAAATGTAATCCACAAATAACATACAGACAATGGTGAGCACTTTCGTAGCCAGAGCTACTTCATCAGACAGCTAAAATCATTGCTCATTCATATTTAGAAGTTGCCGACAAACAATCAGAATCAGAGTTCAATTAAAGCAATACAAAATTATTAAGCTGTGAATTAAAAACAATAAATTAATTATGCTTTAAATATCAAATCTAGTCTGTGATTCTAGAGTAAACCTATAAAATATATATTTAAAATTACATTTAAAAAATGTTTTATCTGCATAGTGGTTTGTGAATAAGTACAGGTTTAATAGAAACTTTATCATTCAGGCCTCTGCCCATATTAGCCCACATCCTAATAATCCATTCAAGTTCCTTATTCTCTACCAGGTTCTTTATAGGACCACCTCTACAACTTATTTAACTTTCTCTACTACCATGAATTTAAATGTGTGTGTTGTATCTGATGCCATAACGTGTCTTGCTAGGGCATTAGTCTCTGCCCTCCTATATATATATATATATATATATATATATATATATATATATATATATATAGATAGATATATATATATATATATATATATATATATATATATATATATATATCATAAACATGCTCCCTGATCCTGTCACGAAACCTCTGTGTAGTCATACTTATATAGAATGAACAACATATATTACAGTGAGCTAAATATACAATATTTGTGGTATTACAATTAGCTAAGAGTTTAAAATAAACAGTCTTCCTTGTATCTGGGTGTTCAAAATATCCATTCTCATCAATATATGTACAATAGTTACAAGAGTTACAGGGAAAGGTTCCATGATTGTGTGTTGTGGATTCAATATTCAACTCATGGCCATATCTAGGTCCACATAAAAGCCTCTTAATGGATTTTTTATTTTTATATGCATATCTGTGGGTATCTCCTACCAATGTTTTAACCTTGTCATATGACCGAAGTATATTCCAATTTCTGGAATAAACTTCCTGTAGCAACCCAATGTTACTTGCATATGTGACAGAAATCCTCAGGGGGTTCGTTTGTGCAGCTTTTTGTTCATGTACCTGGTTCGGACTAGAAAAATAAGGTTTCCCTTTGTTATTCCTAATGGAGTGTGTATTGGAGGTGATAGACTTGGTTTACTTTTTCTTATACCCTCTCTCATAAAATCTCCCTTCTAGTTGGTGCAGTTCACTTACAAATTTCTCATCTTTGGCTGTTAATCTAGATGTCTTTAGTACTTGCCCATTTATCACATTCCAAAACACATGCTGGGGATGCATACTCTGTCTAGGCACATATGTGTTTCTATAACATTCCTTAAGAAGAATCTCAGTATAAAATTCACCTGTGCTTGCCCTAGTAATACTGACACCTAGAAGGTCATCACATTTATTTGAACTATGAGCTGTAAACCTCAAGAAATGTGTGCTATTGTTTATATCCCTCAGGAAGTGTTGTAGGGTCAATGCACCTCCTTCCCATAATAGGAAGAGGTCATCTACAAACCTTTGATAAAAAATTATTATCTCAGACCATGCTCCTGCGAGAATATTTTGTAATTTTCATTTAGCCATAACCAGGTTGACGTAGCTATTAGCACAAGAAGTGCCCATAGCCATGCCACCTTTTTGTCTGTAAATGTTATGTTCAATCATAAACACATTATTCTCCAATATGGATTCCACCAAAAACTGAGGAGATCTACTGTTCTAGAGTCATACATTCCATCTTCCTTTAAATATTGATGTAAAAACTCCAGTCCTAGTATATTAGGGATTACAGTAAAAAGGGATTGCACATCCAAGGTAGCCATTAAGCATTCCATTGTTGGTGGAAAATTATTAATGAATTCATGTTGCTCTACTAAGAATTGTTTAGTGTCTCTAAGGATAGAGTTGTTCCTTGCCAGTACAGGTTTCAGGTGGTGTTCTACATATATAGATAGTGGCTCTGTACACCACCCTTGTCTTGCCACTATCAGTCTCATGAGTGGATTGAGGGCATGCGTATGTATCTTAGGTAATTGCTGTATCACTGGTGTGATAGGATCATCCACAATTAAATAGTTATATAGCTCCATAGTAATCTGACCACATTGCATACATTCAAATAGATCATTGCGCATTCTGCAAATACATTTTTCAACTTGTACATGGTCTATCTTTTCATACACTCCATCACTTAGAATACTGTACATCACATCCCTATAAAACATAGTCCATAACTACCAATGGGCCCCCTTTGTCGGCTGGCCTAAAACAAATATTTTTATCCTTATGTAAAACTTTAAGTGCTTCACTTTCATCTTTCCCCATATTAATAAAGCACTTAGTGCGTTCCCTATTGTCATTCATGGAATATATATCATTAATACATGCTTTTTCAAATGTTTCAGTTGCACCGATAGTAATGGGCATATAGCCACTAGCCTTCTTGAACAAATTAGAGTCCTTATCACTTAATTAGCATTTTGAAACTGCATTTTCAACATTAAATTCCTAGTGAAAATTTTTAATTCAATAATGTTTTCAGTTAGCATCATACGACTGGCCAGCATAAAACTCGTACCTTTATTTAGAACAGTCTCTTCCACTTCATTCAACTCATGGTTAGAAATGTTTCATATCAAAGTCTGTTTTTGGTTTGCCACATTTTCTTTATTGTTAGAGCATTCTCTTCTTCCATGGAGGCCTTCCTCTTCAGGTGTCCTCTCCCCTGGTTCTACTGGTAAAAATGTGATGTGCGTATAGGGTACGATAGAGTTATTCATTCTAAATCCTCACTAGGTTGTTGGTTAATAACTCCACTGCTGTTTACAGACTGAACAGTTTCTTTTCTGCGTGCTGCGGTCCCAGCAAGAGGTGTGGGTTCAGTATGTGAGTCAGTTAACTTAGAACGGCCAATCTGACTTGTGAGAATAACTTCCTGATTCCCCATCCCTTGTGCTACTTTATTATTTAAGGTGATATCACTGGTATTAACAGGTGAGTCAGTTATTCCATTTTTCATAGAACACCCATTCATATGCGAATGTGAATTATTATTGTATTCTTCTCTTGGCCAGGAGAAGACCCGAATGGTAGCAAAATCATTGGTATCGTTCTGAATTTTCTTTTTTTTTGTAATTCAGCAGTCGGGTCTCATAAGCATTAACTGTCTCAATGACATGTTCGACCTTAATATCCACTAGCGCTGAAGGGTATTTCTCATAGAGTTCCGTTTGCTGTTTCTCTATGCTATCTGCTAGTTGATCTTCCTCTGGTTTAAAAAAACAGATAAGTAGCTTCATATAATTATAACTGGTCTCTAAGTTAATTTGTTGCCACTCTACAAGCAAGACCTTATATACATTACCATATGTTGGCATATTTCCGACTCTTAAACCACGAGGCACGATGCGTTGGTTTAAACATGCCTCAAAGTGAAATCTCTGTAGCCAAAGTCTCACTAGCTTAGGTGTGTCATTCTCAAGTTTATGTAAGTCTTTCCTCAATAAGTGCAAGTCCTATACACTATTAGATTCTGCCGTTAAAGGTACTGTTGTAGGAATAACAGTTAAAAGTGGATTCATTCTCCTTCTCCTTAAATAAAGAGCACACATTTCTTTGTCCCATCTTGTCATAGCTGTTCAGCTCTGGTAGTTGACCCAATATAGGTACCTGAATTGCCTTCTGCCATGACCTAGCACCACACTGAGAAGTCAGTATAAAAGGAAAAACAACACTGTGGTGCAGGCAAACTGGTCCTCCAAAAAGACTAATATCCAATATAAAAAATGTATAGGAGGCACCAGACCAAGGCAGGTGAAAATAAAGTTCAAATTTAATCCACAAACAAGATACAGACAATGGTGAGTGCTTTTGTAGCCAGAGCTATTTCACCAGACAGCTAAAATCATTGCTCATTCATATTTAAAAGTTGCCAACAACCAATCAGAATCAGAGTTCAATTAAAACAATACAAATTATTAAGCTGTGAATTAAAAACAATAACTTAATTATGCTTTAAATACCAAATCTAGTCTGTGATTCCTTTACAGAGTAAAGAAAATTTCTCATGATTCTGCAACATCACTTCAAAACTGACAATGTGTATTCCTCCAATCTGTGATGATCTCCAAATACAATACCTTGGTCTTTAATGGTATGAGATTCCAGAAATAGATCCTGGCAGATTGCATATGGATAGCAATAATGATAATAATAATAATAATAATAATGATAATGATAATAATAATAATAATAATAATAATAAAAATATTATTATTTTACTATAATTCAATAACTTACATATAACACTGTTAAACAGAATCCCATTACCAAATAAACATATGGACTCTACAAATCTTAATAACTCTTCTTGTTCAGTGATATTTCTTACAATAGCACCACCTTTCATGACATCTGCATATGTACTGATCCAGATACCATTAATAATAATAACATGAAAATAATAGTACTACTAATAATAATTTACTGAAATGCAATAACACCATCTACCATTCTAAAGGTAGATATAACAGATAAACAAAGTGCAAAACAGATTCTCATGGAACTCCAACATTAACTGTCTTTTCTTCTGCATAAAAATTTTGTACTCTTGCTTTATATTTTCAGGAAATGATCCAATGCAACTTTATTTGCATTATTTATTTCCTGAAGGAATGCTAAATAAGTTGTTTTCAAGGCAATGGCAAACAATCCAACAAATAGTGCCCAAGGCCATGGAAAATTCCAAATCTACCAAATCCAGTGATACCCACTTTTCATAGGCAAAGGCAACATTATCATAAAACTCCAACAAGTTGCTTAACTAAGACTGTCATGAAGCAAAGCCATGTTGGGGGATGTCTAGTAATTGTCTATACATGTCACTAAACAGAAAATAAAAAGCAGTAGCCTCCCAAAAGCCTATGCAATCAAACTAGAAGCTAATAAGTCTATAATTAATTGCATTCCTAAATTTACCACCCTTGCATATGCATAAAACAATTGGCACCTTCCAACTGTTGGATGTCGACCCCATAGGCATAGACTGCTAAAACAAAAAGGTTGAACTTGAAGTATGAAATTGATATACTGTGGATTAAAAATAACCATTGAAACCATCGATACCAGGTAAGGCATTATACTTAACACAGTATAGATAATTATTCATCGTATCCCAAGTTGTCACATAATATGCTTCATTATTTTTCAGATTTACAGATTCAGTCCTTTTAACAAACTTAGAGAGCCATAAAAGAAGTTCTGACAAAAAGCATCTACATTTTTTAAGATCAGTGATAATAGTGTTGTCAATATTCAAGGTAACTTTCCCAGTCATCTCCTTTCATTAATTGGCTTACATACTTATAACATTGTTTGCTTACAATTTAGATTTAAGTTAATTAAATATTTATTAACTAGTGTAAGTCTATTTTTGTTTGTTGTTTATGCAAACATCTTGTCTACCACCAGAAAACATTTTCTTTTCTAATTCTAACATTGTTTGCGGAGATCTGGACTTCAAAAAGGGGATTTACCAATGCCTTTGTCACCTGCAGGTGTAGCCACAGACAATGAAACTTCTCAAGATATAATGGACTTCAAAAATTAAACTAAAAAAATAGTAAAAGGAGTTCTGGGAGTCTTTATTATTGTTGTCAGACATAAAATCATACCTATTCCAGTTTAATACATCCTTTGTAATAGCTGCATAGTAACCGTCATAACATTTACTTATCCTGACCATTTGGGAAACATATTTGGATTTTTTTTGGATTTCCCAAGATATACATGAATTACTGAGTTACCACTGGCTTCAGAAGTTTTGTCATTAAGACTACTAAGCTGTGGCGACAGCTGGTTCACAGTCAACAGTCTGAGTAATGTTCTCAATGAAGTTTAAATGATTCATTAGACAGAATCTACCCTCTAGAAAGCCAAACTGTTGGGGGTTGAGTCTGAAAAGATTTTGATGTCATAGTTAATTAGGTCCATAATGATACATTCCATGGTTTTTTAAATGAAAATTGATGGTCTGGTCGGTTTGTTATTCCCAGAATTTTAGGTGGGAACACCTTTACGTACTAGAATTACATCAACTATACATCACTTCTTTGGGAGAAACCCAGTTGATAGGCTCAGGTTAAAGAGTCTGAGGAGTGGGTTCATCAATGTCTGCTTGGTCCTGTTAATTAGACAACCTTGTATGTTGTCAGGCCTCATGAACAAGGTATTCTTTGTTTTGGAATGTGCCAACAGTACATCTTCTTTTGTGATAGTTGGTGGCATGATTCTATCAGACATAGATGAGTTTGGAATAGATGTCTTAGGGGAGAAGTAGGCACTAAATTTATTATCCAGTCATCCTCATCATCTCCTTTTGGCTTATCCCGGTTAGGAGCTGCCACAGCTGAACAATGGTCCACAGAATGATTGGCAGTAGAGTTCTATGGTGCTGAGTTGCCAGCCTGGCGCCCAACCTTCCACAGAAGGCACACAGTTGCACACATTCACACCTAAGGCCAATTGAGAGTGTCTAATCCACCTACAGCATGTCTTTGGGATGTGGGAGGAAACTGGAGCACCCGGAGGAAATGCACACAACCATAGGGAGGACATGCGGACTCTGCACAGAAGGCACCCCAGCTGAGAATCGAACAGGAGAACCTCTTTCTGTCAGGTGACAACACTAATCACTGCACCACTGCGACCACCCTAAATTAATTATCCAGTATGTTAGTGATATCCACTGGACCTGAGTAGAAGCTACTATTGTGACTAAGCTCAGATCAGTGCTGGGTGTTATTTCTTATTTTTATGACATAGTTAAATAAGGGTTTATGGCTGTTTTTGTTCTTTTTGTTAGGGTGAATCTGTCAGATGCTTTTGTTTTTCTTATATCCATTTTTAGCTCCTTATCTACCTGTTTGATGTAAGTTTGAGGTAATTTGTTCTGCTATATTGTTAAAATAGTTTATTCCTTTTATTAAATATTTTATTAATGCTTGAGGGCTATAATGCATGTTTGCTTTTAAACCTCCCTACTGCCTTGGATTAAGTGGGACATGTCAATTTGATGTATTTGTCAAAGTGATAGTACTTTTCTACATATCTCTTAGCATTATCAGCATATACTCTAATTTAGAGACTTAATTGTAGAATTTTAGTAGGCCTATATGTTTAAATTCCATCACCTATGTGATATTTGTTTCTATCAGTTTGGAGCTTTTGATAGAAAAGGTTATTAGTCTGTGGTCTGGCTTGATCAATGAGGCTGATACCTTGGGGATAGTAAATACAAAAGCTAATCTGTTATGAGCAGGCTAAGAATATTCTGTTCTCTAATAGGTTAATTTACAATCTAGTCCAGGGGGTTCTTGTTTATAAAAGCTAATCATTTTGTGGATATATTATATTGGTGTTGCAGGCTCCAAGTTAATCACTGAGTAGTTAAAATCAACTAGGAAAACAGCCTTTCTACTTATGGGGATCTCAGAAAGAAAATTTAGGAATAATGTTTGATTTTTATGGAGACATTGAGGAAATTCTGTTACGCACTGTGATCTGATAGTTAATCTTGTTTGGGTAATTTGAATCTCTATAAGCTCCACCTGAGGGTCTCAATGCAGTTATCTTGAGATAGTATGATCTGTAATAAATATGGAGACATGTCCACAGTTTTCATCATCTCTAAATAAGTGGTAAGCACAAAACCCAGGTATTGATGGAGTGTGTTCTCTTGGCACTTAAACTAGGTCTGTTCAACAACAAAAAAATGGATGTACTCCAAATACAGGCGTGCTTCAAGGTCCAGCAGTCTGATATTTAGACTTCTAGCATTAAGCCACATTAATATAAACCAGTGTAGATTTGTTTTAGAGGATATGTTGAGAGGTCCGTTAATTGGACCTTGCTTAAAAAGGCACAATGGTGGCAGGAAAAGGTTGCACTAGTGGGCAGAAGCCTTGGAATGACAGGTATAGGCCATCACTGGTGAAGCACATACAGTTTTCAAGCATCCCAAACATCCTGGATCCCCATATAATGACTCAAGGTGATTAGGCAGTCATTAAAACCAATTACTTTTTCTTTAAACCCCAACATCATTTTTGTTGATGGAAGGATTCCATTCAAAACTATGCTTTTACCTGCTTTTGTGACATTCAAGGAAAGGTTTGTTATGTCCTACTCCATATTCCTCAAGGTTCTGTATGCCACATTGTTTAACCAAGTATAAATCACCACCCTGCAGTAATCATATTTGTCTGGTATGAAGGTCATAATGACCCTTGTAACCTCAACAATTTTTTCCCCTGAGAGGCACATTGTCACCCTACTATTTTCTAGCCTCATGGGTGCAGAATCCATGTGTTTGTGTATCATTTTATCTTTCACATGTAGAATTTTCTTGTCAAGGAAAACACCTTGTAGCAATGAGGATTTAGGCTTTGAGTTATTAATGAGATGCTTCCTGTAGTTAAGGTACAATTTTTGATCCCTTCTCCCCCTACATTTGCCTGCTGTGTGATTCTGAGCAAGTCACTTGACCAGACAGTGCTCCTGAATTGCTAGGAATATATATTTATATATCTATATCTATTTATCGATCTATATCTGCAAGAGTCTACTTTGATCCATCAAATTTACATATTATTGACACTCACTTAAGCAATCCCACTTCAGCGAAAGTGAGTTTAAATGAAAACGCACTTTCATGAAAATTATTTCATCAACCAACCAAAATAAAATAAAAATAAATCAAAAACTCCAACAACATCATTTATGCAGGGTGCAAGCCACCCTACACCCCCAAGTTCACTTGAAAAAGCCCTGGATTGCGTCAGGGTGAAAGTGCTTGTGGTTGGATTTTACAATAAATTTAATTATAGCCGAATTCAGTGTGCCTAGACCGTTTCTTTTTAATTACATATGCACAAAGGCCAACATAATGTAAAGGCAATTTACCAGAAATTAGGACATATTTGACATAGATATGTCACAGAAATGTGGTAGAATGAAACTCAAAAATACCTCTCAACATCTTACAGTAAGATATCTGGACAAAGCCATAAGTAATGGTGGGTCAAAGGCCCCAAAATATGGAGAGATTTTAATATTGCTCTTACAAACTCAGAAAGTTGAAAGAATAATAGTTTTTGCATAAGCATGAATATACTGAAGAGTATGACGTTTGAAACTGAAATATTTGTCATTATTCTCTGACATCAATCTGCAATGACATGCCAATGATTTGCCAGAAAACCAAAATTCTATGAGGAAAAGGTCAAAAATATGAGACAAAACTAGACATTTTGCAAAAATCAAGACAGCTGAGAAGTCTGAACTGAAGTGTATGTAATATTGAGTTGCATCAGTCCTAAGATAATCCCAGTGATATGGCAGAAAGCAACACATTTCATAAGGAACACATCCTGGGAATATCTGGACAGTTGAGAGGTATGAATGTGAAGTATATGGGCAACCACAGTACAGTACAGTGAATCTATAGTGTAGAGGATTGTGGTATTCCATTCCTGACATTCTGTACTGAAGCTGTGTAAATGATCGGTAATGGTACATGGACTGCCATGTAAAATGAACACTCAGGGGAAGTGTGTGTATTGGATAAGGAGATACAGATGAACACAGGGAAAGAGTACAGGTGAAACAACCTAATGTACAGTAGAGGAGGGCATGTTAATGGAAAATAGTTGTAGCAGCAGCACCAGTCATATATCTATATGGTACAGTAGGGACTGCACAGTGAAATGTGTTTTATGTTACTGTCACACAAGGTGGCATAACAATGGGGAGGATGTCTGTGTGAGATAAGCAGCCTTACATGAATAATGCAGAGGACATCTATCAGGGATCTGATATACAATTAAGGTAGGGTGCATATTTAAAGCTGTGAAAAGTGATATGCCTGAATATGAGTGTAATCTCAGCAGAGGTCTTCAACAAGTGGGGAACAGGTAAAGGCTCATGTAAAACATTTTAAGAACCATCATGGACAATATCAGAGTGAAACCACCAGTGATCTCATGACTCTGACGTAACATATGTGACTTAGAGTGATAAGAGATGAGTCTGCGCAAACACACTCAAACAACTGTTATGATAGATCCAAGCTCTATGAGGGTAACCATGCACACTGTTGTGGCACCGTGACACCTGCTGGAGGTATTAGAAAGAACACTGCTATACCTGTATGCAACATTATTGTCAATATAAGCTAGATGACTGGTGTGCATGGTATATATATATATATATATATATATATATATATATATATATATATATATATATATATATATATATATATATATATATATATAGGGCACAATCCACATTGTCACAAATGATTTACATGTCATTATTGTTGTCAAATAGCTATGTATGTACTGTGTGCATTAGCAGAACAAGTAGCACACTTGCATCTGGAGTAACAACTTGATTGGTGTTCCACACCATCAGACAGTCATGTATATTCCACAAAAAGAGTGCCTAGGTATGGCCAATAAGCTGTGTGACAGCTCACTGTGACAAAGGTGGTGCACTTCAGTTACACATCACTGGAAGATGTGTAGGGAGTTAGATGAAGAAGAGTGCATTGTACTCAGTTATTTGTGTGATGAAGGTTGGGAACTATGAAAGTACCATGGCCTCTGATGTGGATGCCCTTCACATACCCAGTACCTGTGTTGCATTCAAGGTAGTAGTCATCACTTTGACCACATACTGGTGGATGTTCTACTTACCATCTACCACAGGACATAGGTCCCATACCTATTGGTCTGATTATAGGGTGTGATGTCGACATTATACTTGGGTTGTGTGTTTGTTTTCCTGCTGTAAGAAATCCCCCCATGTTTTCTTGTCACTGCAGATGTTGTCATGACTGTGGCAGCAATTTTTGGTATGTGTTGATACTGTCTGTATTATACTAATATCACAGTTGTAGACAATGATTGTTCATAATCTGTAGGCCTTCAGGCAGTTGTTTGGACCCAGGATGTGTATGTCATCTGTGATGTCCCTCACTTAAATAATGAACAGGAAAGGGCCTAGCAGATGGCCCTAATGTACTGACTGTTCACTGGACCTGAGATAGAGGTCACTTCACACATTTCAACATAGTGAGATGCCATGTATGTGATACACTGGTCTACTCACTTGGTGATACAGCTGTTCATGGTGATATATGACAGTGCTGATTGACTACCTCATTGTGGATTTGTGTCAAATGCTTTGATCTGGTCAAGTTCCACAGGATGATACTGTTATTATCATGCATACCCTCATTGACCAATTTGAGGACATCTATCAGATGTAACAGACAAGTTGTAGCATTAATGACTCACATAGGTCTGTTGCACATAGCTGGAATATTACTAAAGTCCATTTAGAAGAGATCCATGATGACATGTTGGTCTACCTCAGAGTTGAGAAGAGTCAGACTGTCTCTATACATGCATGTAGCAGGTGCTGTCTCCCCCAGTTCAGATGGATACATGCTGATGTACACCCTTCTATGGGAACATAGCCAGTGTGAAGGGTGTGTTGAAGTGTGTATTCAACCATATCAAGAAGTGTATTTCAACAGTCACAACACAGGTGATCTGCAATGTTGTCACAGCCCAGTGATTCCGTGTGATAGGTCGGGATGAAGGATGACTGTGAATGTTGCCTATCATGATCTGACCTAGGGTTTTGACACAATCCCCCATACAGGTATCATTGAGAAACCATCCCAGCTTGGAATTAAGCCTTACATCATGAGTTGAGTAACCAATTGGCTCATTGACAGAACACATACTTTAAAAACTGGTGAATCAAGCTGTACCAGTACAGCTGTCATCAACTGGTAAACTCCAGGGATCTGTGCTTGGCCCTTCACTATCTGGACTCTATTTCTCAACAGTTTATGGCCTTTGGCTTACCAAGTTTGCTGATTCTGGCAATGAGTCCACCAATGATGATAACATAGTACAGGAGCAGGTAACACAGACAAATGATTGGTGACAAAGGCACACAATCTACAAATAAATGCAGAAATATGCCTTTTTATGTTGCCCATCTGAAAAATGGAATCCATGTTAATCACAGCATTGACAACAATCCTGCTATGCTGAAATCCAGTGATCCAAGTGTCCACACTGGTATTGAAAGCCTGTGTTGCGCACATCATAAGTCACACCACCATATTCAGATCTTATGTTTGTATGAAAGCACTGTACTCAAACCTCATCAGAACACTAATAGAGTATAATGCCCTCTTTCACATGTACCTCACAAGACACATGCAGCAGCTAGAGAGACCACAGAGTTTTCTCATCAAGGAAACACATGGCCTACAAACCATGCAATGATGTATGTGGATAGATTAAAAGCCATGTCACTGTAATCTGTCCCACATAGGATGAGGTGACATCTGCCTGGACTCCAGGCGAGTCTCTTACTCTCCCCTGTTGGGGTACTTTATATCCATAAATCTAATATAGCTGATGACATCTGCAGTGGCTGTTGAGGATAATATGGTAATAGCAGTGTCCTACATGCTGGTGTAAAATGTTGTCTATAATGTCAAGCAGCAGTGGGCACACACACATTCTCCCAGATGAATGCAGTGAGAATAGAACCCCTACCTATCTATGTACACAGACTACGTAACTGAGTACTTTACACAAAGGCCACAACACACATCCAACTTGGAGTGTCTCAGACAACACTTTATAGCTGATGAGATAAACAGCTTCTTTTGAGGGCCATATGATGGTGTAAAATGCTCTCTGCAATGTCAAGCAAGAGCATACACACACACACACACACACACACACACACACACACACACACACACACACACACACACACACACACACACTCACACACACAAAACACAAACATACTTGACTGCAGTGAGAATAGTACCTCTACCTGTCTAAGTAGACAGCCTACAGAACACAGTACTTTACACAAGTGCCACATGTCTAACTTGGAGTGTCTCAGGCAACACTTTATAGCTGATGACATCAGCAGCATCTGTTGAGGGAAATAACAGTGTCCCACATGCTGGCGTAAAATGCTCTCTGTAATGCCAAGCAAGATGACACACACAACAACACAAACCCAGTTGACTACAGTGAGAATATAACCCCTACCTGTCTAAGGGCGCAGCCTACAGAGCACAGTACTTTAAGCACGCACCATGGCACAAGTCTGATTTTTACAAGAGTGGAGGTCAACTTATAGTATGTGAGTACTTTGTATCCATAAATCTGATATAGCTGATGACATCTGTGGTGTCTGTTGAGGATAATATGGTAATAGCAGTGTCTTCCATGCTGGTGCAAAATGCTGTCTGTAATGTCAAGCAAGAGCGGACACACACACATTCTCCCAGATGACTGTAGTGAGAATATAACTCATACCTATCTAAGTACACAGACTATGGAACTGAGTACTTTACACAAATGCCACAACACAAATTCAACTTGGAATGCCTTAGAGAACACTTTATAGCTGATGAGATCAGCAGCATCTGTTGAGGGCAATATGATAATAATGGTGTCCCACATGCTGTTGTAAAATACTCTCTGTAATGTCAAGCAAGAGCACACACACACACACACACACACACACACACACACACACACACACACACACACACACACATGCACACAAAACAACAACAACACAAGCACACTTGACTGCAATGAGAATAGAACCTCTACCTGTCTAAGTACACAGCCTACAGAACACAGTACTTTACACAAGTGCACACGTCTAACTTGGAGTGTCTCAGACAACACTTTATAGCTGATGACATCAGCAGCATCTGTTGAGGGCAATAACAGTGTCCCATATGCTGGTGTAAAATGCTGTCTGTAATGTCAAGCAAGAGCACACACACAACAACACAAACCCAGTTGACTACAGTGAGAACAGAATCCCTACCTGTCTAAGTACACAGCCTACAGAACACAGTACTTTAAGCAAGCACTATGGCACAAGTCTGATTTTTACAAGAGTGCAGATAAACTTATAGTAGATTACATCAACAGGCCATGTGGGAGACAAGACGTTGGAAGGCTTGCATGAATTGGATGTGTAGGCATGTGCAAGTATCAAAATACTGTCAAGTCATGGCACTGGAGCAGTTGTTGGATGCACATTTCTGCTCTTCTGTCTAGAGATACAACCCCCCCCCACACACACACACACACACACCAAATTGACTGCAGTGAGAATAGAACCTCTACCTATCTCAGTACACAGACTACAGAACACAGTACTTTATGCAAGCACCACAGCAGAAGTCTGATTATTACAAGAGTGCAGGTCAAGTTATAGTAGATGAGCACAATAGTCCATGTGGGAGACAAGATGTTGGGAGGCCTGCATAGGTTCGTAGGAAGCTACTAGTCTAATGGCCCTAGGGTGTTTACAAGCCTAGCTGTGAAAAAACACAAGTACTGTTATTGAGCATAGTTAGATGGTCATTGTTAGCAGAGTGATTTTGTGAGCAACACCAACTCACTCAGTCTGTGAAGGACATAGGTGCCACCCCAGAGGTGATGTTACAATCACCCAGCCAGTTGTCAATTTTGCACTTGAACAGAGTCATTGAGGAGCACTATTTAACATGCAGTGGGAGCCTATTACAGAGGAGTGTTAATCACTCGGGGATATATCTGTGTCCCCAGCATGTTCTGTTTATGTCACAGGCTAGGGTGTGAGCCCTGGAGCAAGTTATTCTTGTTCCATTTGATATGCAGATGTTCAGCATTTCCAGTAGGGCAGGGTCTGGGACTGCTCTGTAGGCCAGTTATAGGTCACCTCTCAGCAGCCTGCATAATAGTGAGTAAAGTGACAGGTCTTTCAGTCTTTCCATGTATGTCATGTTTAGAGGCTCTGGATTCTCTCAGTCACAAATGTCTGTGTTTCCTCCAATTACTGCAGGTGCCTGGTGAGGTACAAACAAAAGGGAGCATTGTCCTTAATTAGTTGTCTGATAAGGGTAGAGTACAGCAGAGCTATGACCTCCATGGTCTTGGATGTGATGTCCATATGGATGAGGTGCACAATGCAGAATGTGTGTCTCACCACAATGGACACATAGTGATGAAAATGTAGTTTGCTAGCAACATGTGTTCCCAAGTCTCACAAAACTGTGTTTGAGCTTAGAGGGGTGATATGTATATCATAATTAGCAGGGGTACTTCATTGCCAAAGGGGACAATGAGGCATTGTTTGCTTTAAGGTTCAGTCCATGAGTTTGGCAGAAATCATTTGTCTGTGTTAGCGACTTCTGTAATATGTTACCATCATTGGGGGGACTCTGTATGATTGTGTCCAGTTAACAGTCATCTGCAAACACAGTAAACCACAGACCATTTACTGTTGCCTGCACTTCAGGGAAGTAGTTTCCAAACAGTTGAGGGTTCAGCACAGAGCCGGTACTCCACAGGTATGTGGCCTAGTCGTGGAAGTACAGTCTCTAACTTTGAGAGTGTGTGTTCTGTTGGTGAGCCAGTTGGTTAGCCACCTAATACTGTATGGCCTAATTTCCAGATGGGAGATCTTCTGTATGAGACACAAATGAGAGATAGTGTCAAAAGCCTTGGATAACTTAACATAGGCTGTATGTCCTATTATCCCTCACCTGGGTCACAATGTTCAATAAGCAAGATCTACACTTGACAAAAACAAAATTGGTTGGGTCAAGTGTGCTGAAAGTCACCTATATTCCTATGGATAAGATCCATGCTGATTCCTTCCCTAGCCTTGCTAGCCTTGCAGATAAGGCTTGCTAGGCTTATGAGTCAATAGTTGCAGTTCTGCATGTTACCAGATTGATGTACATTGCATATCTCACATTTGATATTACTTTTTGTAGTGTAGGTTATATATGTGTGGAAAAGTACTGAGACACCAGGGTTGCAATGCTTGGGGTGTGGCAACACATGGGTGTATTGCAAATATGTGACATATTGTTAGATCGGGCCTTCAGTTTGGAAATGTTTCTACATGTATTTTCATGACATAGACAGGAAATGGACAGTAAACAGCAGTAATACATAATAATATTTACTTTTCCATTCCATACCATGGTGAGCAGCGAGTTTGCTTGACAGCTGGCAAAGTGTATAAGCATGCGAGATACACATGTTTGCATGTAGCTAAGCAGTGTCAAATGCAATCCACAGTGCTAAAATGTGACAGTTAGTATTGAGTCTATGGAACACACCTACTGTTTAACTGACTCTGTGGCAGCACATGCTAATGCACTGATACATTCCTTTTTGGGCCCAGATGATATTGGGTTCAAATCCAGGTCTATGAAATACTATTAAATACTTCTATTCAAACATTGATAATGCAGTAACATGAATTCTTTATAGTACATGTGTAGCTGTGTGTTAGCATACTGCAGCAGGATTAAGCAGCATTGCACAGAGGTAACCACATCATTTTGCCTCCACTCACCACTGCTGTACATTGGTGTGTGATGCGCAACACTGGGCAAACATGGAGGCCAAAAAGTGAAGAGATTCATTGCTTTTGCAGCAACATATGTGTGCTGTGTGTAATTCTATTTTTTTGACAAGATTGAAGGTGTTAAAATGGGGTAGATAGGAAAGTGATGAAATGGGGAACAAACAGGGAGAAGAACAAAGGAAAAGCAGGACAGGAATGTGCAGGAGGGCAGTAGGAAAGAACCATGGCTATCCATTTCTTTAACAGTGTAAACTGAAAATATCTGCTGAATATTAACTGAATTTGGACTGTCACCTCCAGAAAGAGTGGTGACCACAACATAATAATGTTGTATAGCCAATTGGACCGAATCAAGTGTTTCATGAAGACACCTGTTTGAAATGGAAAGTTATATATGCGAGTTTTTTTTTTGTGGGCTAGGTTCCCATTTATTTTTTATTTGAGAGTGAGAAGAATGTTGTGGAAGGGGCGTAGGTATGTTTGGGTCAGATAAGTTGGGTAGCTGAGGAAATAATTGCAGACAGACAAGACAATCAAGACAAGAGACAAGGATTGTGATGGACACAAAAGGATGGGGGACACCATGATTGGAGTGAGGGTGAGGACAATGCAGGGCAACGGCTATCAAGCTTGGAGATCATGAGAATCGAGTCCTTACCCATTGGACTGTCATCACTCTCACCGTACTCCACAGGTGGCTGAAGTGCTTCACATCTCCTCCTCCTCCTAGAATGCGACATGAGGAAGAGCAGCCTGTCCAGCTGGCATAGGTGTGCACCAATGGTGCGGTGCACCACCCTGTGTACCATCCCTGGCAACTCGTTGCAGGTGATGAAGTCACAACTTCTGATACTGCTGGACCAGCCTCCAGGGCAGGATTATCTGAGGGTGCAGGTAGTGCAGGGGCAGCAGAGACAGTGTGCCAGATGTGCTAGGTATTGGTGCTGCAGCTGGTAGAGCGGGGGCAGGCTGATCCAATTGGTTGGCCCACTTTGCTGTGCTGTGGAGCATTTGGTAATGTGGTACACATGGATGACATGGACACATTTCTATCACTCATAATAAAAATAAAAAATAAAATAAAACAATATTTGTAACAATTAAAACAAAAATAAAAATATAAAAAGAAAAGAAAAATAAAAATACAATAAAAAGATGTATAAAATAGCATATATATTTTTTTAAAAATAAAAGAAAAGAAAAGAAAACAAGAGAGATAAGGATTGGGGTTGGAGAAAAAAGAGGTAACATTATTGCCATCATATGTGACATAAAATGCATTAACACAATTATACAACTCTATTATTTTAAGTTTTACATTTAAGCCTACCTCCTAACAGATACACACTGTACTACAGATTGCTGCAAATAATCCTGGAAATGTGCATATATTATTGTATTATACAGATTACAGTTTACAGCAGGGCATTTATGCCACTGATACAGAGGTTTTAATTTAATATAAATATTATTGAAGAAATAGCAGTATGGTACATCTGTGAATTTTGGTATTTGAACCCACAACATCTGACTAAAGTCATATATTGAACTCTTACAACTGGTTTGTGCTACAGACTAAGGCATGCAAACTTGCATTGACAGTTGGGATATGCATGACAATTTGATACAGGTCTATAAAATACCAAAAATGCCATCTTTAACATTTAATGCTACAAGACATCTCTTCTGCTACATGCATACCATTTGTTTCCCTCAGTCTCTCAAGGACATTGAATTCCCAATCACTGACAGCTGTGGAAAAAAGAGAAAAGAACAGAATTTATTTGTTTACTTACTGATTTATTTATTTATTTAGTTAGTTAGTTAGTTGACATTTGTAAACCCAATTGGTCCAACTGAGCCAAAAGCCCATTTTCAGTAGAGACCTGAGGAGAAAAGCCCCAGTGTAAATACAAACAGTAATGAATATACATTTTGAAATTAGATACAAGCAATAATGAGCTTACAGTTTAACAATTCAATAAAGAAGAAAGAAAGAACTGATAGTACATATAGCACAGATAAGTAGTTATGGCGGTAGAGATAATCTGGTACAAGGTAGGTGTAAAAGAATGTTGAAAAAAGAGAGAGAATACGTATATGCAGATGTTATTACAAGCATAGTAATACTATTCCATATGAGAGAGTACTTATGAATAACTATTAATATACACAATATAAATGGATTATAGCTGCACAAAGACAATTAGGTGTTGAAGTAGATATGACTTCCATATGCTGGAAATAAAATCATAAGAGTAAAAGCTGTAAAGGGACTGAAAGTACTGTGGAAAAGTTAAAGGGGGAGTTAAGTTGGATTTATTTGTCTATATCATAACATTGCAGACGTAAAATGTCGAACTCTCACAAAAGTGAAAATGCCGAAACTCGAATTCTGTATTAGCCCCCCACACCCCTTGCTAAATATATATTCCAACTCCGAGATCACACTACAGTGAGGAAAGGGCAAATATCCCAATCTTCACTGTACTGTGATCTCAAAAATGGACCCTTGACATTTTGGCACTTTCACTGTTGTGATGTTCGACATTTTTATTTTTTGATAACATGATATAGATCCAGGATTTTGGCAGGGGAAGGACTATGAGTTTAATGGATAGTGTTTTAGCTCTTTTTTGAAGTGGTTAATGTGTGATGTTTCTTACTCTGGAGGGGAGTTTGCTTCAGGCCAGGGACACTGAGTGCTTGTATAGGAGTTTGTCAATGTTTGTCAATGTTTTTATTGAGTTTATAGATATCAAGGAAATGTTGGTCAGAGCTGCAGTGTGATGGATTAGGGATTTAGTAGGCACAGTAGGAAGGAGCAGTGGTGCAGCAGTTTGCATTATCACCTCACAGTAAAAGGTTCTCCGGTTTGATTCTCAGCAGGGGTGCCTTCTGTGCAGGGTCTGCATGTCCTCCCTGACTTTGTGTTTGTTTCTTCCAGGTGCTCTGAATTCCTCCCATGTTACAAAGGCATGCATCTGGTGCTTTTCTCCCCAGGTCTCTGCTGCAAATTGGCTCATTCCAAGTCAGACTTTCCTGGTAAACAAATGTTAAATAAATAAATAAAATAAATAGTAAGATATTAGGGGAGAGGGTGCCGATGGTGGTGCAGCGGTTAGCACTGTCACCTCACAGCAAGAGGATCTCTGGTTCGATCCTCGGCTGGGATGCCTTCCGTGCAGAGTCTGCATGTCCGCCCTGGGGTTATGTGGGTTTCCTCTGGGTGCTCCAGTTTCCTCCCACATCCCAAAGACATGCTCTAGGTGGACTGGACACTCTAAATTGGCCCTAGGTGTGAGTGCGTGTGTGTATGTGTGTGTGTGTGTGTGTGTATGTGTGTGTGTGTGTGTGTGTGTGTGTGTGTCTTCTGTAGAAGGTTGGGTGTCAGGCTGGCAACTTGACACCGTAAAACTCCACTGCCAAACATGAGCAGACAGGTGATCCACTGTGGCGACCCCTAACAGGGAAAAGCTGAAAGAAGCAATATATTAGAAAAGAGCGGGAGCAGCAGGCAGTAGGTTTGTAGAGTATAGAGTGTGTGATATGTAGTTGTGAAAGTAGAAGTCGTTGGGGGAATTCTAACCAGTGCAGTTTCTTTAATGCAAGACAATGGTGTGAGTTGTAAGGTTGATTTGTGGTGAACCTAACAATCTTATTATAACTTTGTTCAAGCTTAGTGAGTAATGTGGATTGTAAGTTAGTGAAGATAGGAGCTGTATAGAGAAGGAAAGGTAGTAGAAATGCCTGAGCCAGAGTAAGTTTAGAGTTTGATGTAAGGAATTTTTTAGTTCTATTAAGTAGTCCTATTTTTGGTGTGTTTTCTGATACACTGTTGGATGTGCAGATCAAATTTTAACTGATTGAAAATAATGGTACCAAGAAGTTAAGTGTCAGGTTCTTCTTTGCTGGTTGTGCTGTTAAGTGTTGAAATGGTGAATGTGGATTTGAGATGGGTGAGAGATCTATGAAGGAAGAGAAGGAGCTTAGTTTGGTTTGGATTTAAGGTGAGCTGGTTTTCAGTAAGTCATCTTTCAATGGACAGAAATTAATTTTGGGTAAGTGTATGCAGATGAGAGATGTCAGAGAAGGAGATAAGTGTAGAGTCATTGGCATATTGTATAAGGAAGGAATGGCTGCAGGATGTGTGTAGAGTGTTAGTAAAGATATTGAACAGAAGTGGCCCCAGTATAAAGTCCTGGGAGACTCCTGATTGGATAGGTAGGAAAGGAGAACAATAAGTAAGCCATCTGACAGACTGTAGTCTGTTGGTGGATAGGAGGAAAACCACTGAATAGTGGAGGATGAGAGGCTGAGATCTGATATTTTGATAGGAGTTTAGTGTGAGATACTGCATCAAAATCCTTACAGAGATCAAGGAAACGACAGGATACTAATTGTTTTTTGTCTCTAGCCTCTGCTACAGTATGAGTAAAGGATAAGAGAGTCATACCCATACTGTGGTTTGGCAGAAACCCATGTTAGGTAGCAGTCAAAAGGTTTTCTTGGATAAGTAGTTTGATAAGCTGAGAGTGAATACATTATTTGAGTACATTTGACAGTGGGGAGATAATTGCTATGGGTCTGAAATTGGAAGAGTCAGTTGAGTTTCCTCCATTGTGTAGAGGTATAGTATAGCATGATTTATAGATGTCAGGGACTGTGGCTTCTTGCATTGATCTATTTGCTAGAAATGAAATAGAATAGGCTATAGAATCTGTGACAACCTTTTGAAAGAGTGGAAGGTTATCAGTAGAAGGAGAACATGGTTTTAGTTTAAGCAAGAGTGATTTAATGTAGTTGTTAGAGACTGGTCTCAGTGAAAAGGAGGTTTTATTGGTATAAACAGGAAAAGAGGTAGGTGGGTTGGGGTTCTGGTCGATGTGAGTGGGATTTTGGATAGAATCAATAAAATAATTGTTGAGAACTCTGACAGTTTCTTGATGAGTATGGTTACAGTAGGTCTTAGAAGTTGCAGGTTTACCTGGGTGAAGAATTTGTTTGCTGGTACTCCAAACATTTTTGGGGTTAAAGTGGTGATTGTTTTGGGCCTTAATGTAACATTTGTTTTTGTCTTTTTTGATTTGTTTTTTGGTAAGGTTTCGAAGTACTTTGCAGTTTTTAAGGGTGAAGGGGATTTGGTTTTGAGCCAGGTTTTCCAAACACTGCCTTTTTTGTGAATAAGAGAACACGTGTCTTTAGAAGGTCAGGAGGCACAACTATCTTTTATCCTAATTTTCCTTAAGTGAGCTAATGAGTTAAGAATTTCAAGGAAAAATGTGGTTGAATTTTTGTATGGCTTCATTTAGGAGAAGGTGAAGGATGCACTACCAGTTGATGGATGAGAGTGTAGTGTTAAATGTTTCAGTGTTAAGGTCATAGAGTTTTCAGCAGTCTCTATATAAGTGAGACCTACGTGGTTGGTGAGAATGTCTTTGTATATGATTGGGGAGATGGTCACTAATGGTGTTGGGTAGGCACAGGGGTTGTAGTAGAGACTGGGTCAGTTGTAAGGATCCAGTATAGGACTGAGCTGGTATGGGAGTTATTATTTATGCATGTTGGGGATGTTATAAGTTGTTTGAAACCATAAAGGTTAATGCTGAGATTTGGGGAGTCTGACATCAGTTTTGTCCAGCCTATATTTACGTCTCCAAGGACAACTGTTTCATAGGGTATATTGTGAGAAAACAATGAATGTATGTGTTCGAGGATTGGGATGTTATTACCTGGTGGGATGTAAATAGAGGCTAATGCAAATTTTTTATGGATGTTTAAGTGGCAGTTAAGTATTAATAGTCTAGCTGGGTGAAAGTTGAGTTGAGGAGTAGGTAAGGGAGAGAGGTTAAGTAGTAGTGTATGGCAACAGGAGACCATTATGCATACCAGGCTTGCCTATATTCAGCTTTCTATGTCTTACAAGTACTCTATTTAGTTGATGCTTACACAGATGTGTGATGTCCTTAATCCTAAATTCTTCAGTCTCATGGTTGAGAGTATCCCTCTTCCTCCTCTGTAGGTCATTAAAGTGATGCCTACATTGCTCTCCAGTGTGCAGGATACCAGTGTCATTGGATACAGCCTGGGCTAAAGTGTGGGTGTCTACTGATGTATCCTAGAAATATATATTGGAAATTGGAAAGTAACTATTAGGTGAGGTAGGTTTGCAGATATGCACTGGGGGCATAAATGCAATGACCTGACACATTTGTTTTTAACTTTCTGCACTGTGAAAATTGATTTTTACACTTTGGGGTTCAAACCTAAGCATAAGGGACAAAACATTTTCTTCCACAGCATTGAGTTGCCATCTTTGCCACAGAAGAACTTCTGCTCAGACATACTCGGGCATAAATGCAGGTGACAGTATGAGCTGTTACACATGTATGTGTGTGATCTGACAAGATTATTGGATATAGATCCAGTTGTGTATGTCTTACGCAAATGTGAAGCTCATGCAAGTCCAGATAGCAGAATTATACTTATAGAAATATAGTATACAGTATACCCACAGTCATAGATCTGATAATAAATCTGATAATACATAACTAACTAAATAAATAAATACAATAATAGTGTTTCATCCATCATACATATAATTAATATCAGCTGCACTAGTCAAAGTTTTACAACAGACAGTGAATATAATGGGAAGTGGAGCAGCAGTAAAAGTGTATGGAATATCCTGTATTAGAACTCAGGACCATGTATATGGCAGCCCTACACTTAACACCTGTTGCCACAAGGAAGTTGAAATGACACTTGTTCATATTTCAGTTCAGTGCTATAAACTACAATGTCACAACAGTAAAACAAAGGTTGCATACCTTGTACTAGGAGCCAGGACCATCTGTAGTCTAGCCCTACACTTAAACCTTCTGCCATAAGACTAGTTACATTACATTCCCTAATTTACTAATAATTCTTAAGGTTTTTCTCTTAACCACCATGGGAAGTTGCTTAGTGGGTTTGCTCTGTGCCCAACAGATTTAATTGAATGTATATGATTTCTAGTTTTGGTTGTCTGGGTCCTGTCTGCTTCCTGAGTGGTCCAGTTGTCCAGTTTGTACACTGCTGCACTTCAGACAAATGAGAAAAGCACAGCCAACCCTGCCATTAATTTTGTCCCTTCCTGTGATTGCTCTATGTGCCGCATCACACAAACACTGGGCAAAATAAGTAACTAAATAAATAAATAAATAATTACAAAAACCAAGACAGAAAAAAGGACAAGTAGTTGAAATGAGGAAAACTCAGTCTATGACATACACACTAGAAAATGATGGCTCACATGAGATATACTTACATAGATCTGGATTTGAATTCTCACTCCAATAAACATTCAGAACACAGGGTGGGTGCCCTGTCCCTCTTTGCCACACAAACAGATTTGCCGCAAGAAACTGAAATCATTCTGTACACAACCAACTGCAACATCATCTATGGTAATATGAAAACATACAGCTGTTATTAGTACATGTATTACTTTTGGATGTAGTCCACTTAGTGATCACACAACCTTTTTGACTATTGCTTGCAAATATGCAGCTCTGTCTCAGCTCTCTGTTTTTGTTGGTCATTCTTTGGTTATCTGACCAGTAATCTGAGACATGCAGTCTGTAAGCCATTTTAGATCATTGGCCTTAAAATGTGTGAGGATATTAACTGGAAATAATAACATATGCAGTTGCCAACAAATGAAGGGCAGGTTGGATATTAAGGAGCACAACTTGTGAATTGTGTGCTGCTTATTTACATTTCCAACCTTGCATCTAATACTTTGTAGATCAGCCCTAACACACCCACTGGATATAAGGCAGCCTGCATTGCTATTGTATTTTCCATCTCCCAACCAGTAATTGTTTACAATTGCAATACATTAAAAACAAACACCAAGAGAGTGGCTGCACTATGTTTACATTTCCTAACAGATCCAGGTATTTGGGATTCAGCAGTTCTAATAAGTTTACACCTCATTTGCATTTTCACCACGCTAACAGCCCTGAATCTACACCATTATAAAAAGGCAACCATGTAGCTATGCAAACTGATGGTGAGGAGACTTGTTTATGTGCAGAAGACTGAACATATGCTGCTTGTTTGGGATATATCTGCAAAGAGGATTACTTAAGAAAAATCTGAAACCAAGACTGTTACAGTTTTGTCTCTATGCATTACTTGGAAGTGTACTGATGGCATGGACATGTTTGTCAAGGCATTTCACAGGTAACATGATTGCCAATACCTTAAAATGGAATGATATGTGATAAATATGCACAAATGTTTCAGGGACAGTTCCTTTGATAGCACTTTTAGCATTTCAAAGATGGTTTGTTATGAAAATGTGTCATTTGTCTTTTTTTTGGGAGGAGCAAAGCTGAGTTACTGTTATGGGACAAACGAGCATATTTTGCTATTGTTACTCTCCTTTTTTGCATTTAGCCTGTTGTTTACATTTCACATCTCTGGACTGTTTTATGTTTCTTCAGTGGGTAATACTGACAAGCTACCTTTACACACATTCAGGATGATTCCCTTGGAATAGTTTAAGCTGAGAACAGTTATTTTATAGTTATGTGATACTTATGTGTATTATCCTTCTGTTGTCTTTTGGGACAGCTTGGAGTATGCTGCCCAGGTTTTGTCAATCCTTGGAGATACCCATTCACTGATTCTGAGAATCAGGTAATAGTGGATGCCTTTAGGCAACATGGTGCCTTCTCGGTTGAAAGAGGATGTGGAGATACTGCATGCAGAATGCAAATTTGGCACCAGATTGTGGATGATGTGAATGTTGTGGATGCTGTGGGTGGCCACAGTAGGGCATATGAGCAGGTGTGCCACAGGGGCATTGACATGATCACATTTGCATGGAGGAGAGCAGTTGCAGTGGGCCGTGACCAGATGGTTACTGAGGGAGGGCCTGCTATAGATCCACCAATAACAATGAGTGAAGACTTCCTGGCCATGTCAGGGATCCAGACAACTCCCAGGAGAGTGCAGAACAACATGTACTGGTCATGGGTGCCACAGTGTCAGGGACTGCTAGCATGTCCTGGAAGGAGCTTCCATGTAGGCTATGATATCTCAACAGTTGAATACTGTTGTATAGTAAAACAATTGAAATCAATACTTTACTTATGTGTCACAAGAATTTTTTTTTTGGGGGGGGATTGAGGATAAGATTGCTACAGCCAACAACACATTCTGATTGATTAGGTTAGGTTGGAGTTGTCAGTCAAGTTCTTGTTGAATGTTTAATTAATGGACATATAAAGGGATGAACATGTTAATTGTGATGATGTTGCCCTTAGCTTTTGCTTAACTTCTTCCAGGACTATCTGGCTTGCAGAGGAGAATACAATCTGCAGATGGCAAGCCAAACATTTTTATATCAGTACTGCTGAGCAATTTAAAGAAATATTTTAGCATGTGATGTCGATGCCAAGCCTGTTGTGTGTTTTTTGTACTGTCTGTAATAGTGGCACCACTGTTAGTTTGTTAACGTATATTAGACTATAGTAGTGTAGGTATTCATTTTTTTCTGTTTTTTTGTTTTTCAACACAGGTGATCATGACAGTGGAAATGTGGGACCTCTGTTACCTGATGTCAGTGTATCAGTAAACTGTGATAATGGTGGCCAAACAGAGGCACAGTCAGTGGTGCAGAGGTTGAATCTGACATTGAGGTTGACATACAGCTATCCCCTGTAATTCCATCAGACACAGACAGTAGGCCTATGGCTACCCATTCCAGTGAACCAACAGGTGGAGAGCGAGACAATCGATAAGGGAAGTGTGGCCACTGTGGCTTCAATGCCTGTTGAGTATGGCCATAACCAAAATGTGAGAGAGGTGTCACACAGGAGGGTTGTTAGGGCTGCTCAGAGGAGGCCTGCTGTCACTCTTCCACCTGCTCCAGGTGTCTCTTACAATGCCACTCAATGTATGTTTAGGGCAGTCATGGAGGCACAAGCACATTCCCATAGGGGCTCCAGACAAATGCTCAGGGTTTTAAATATGGCACAGGCTCACATGTGTGACTGTCTCAACCATGTTGCTGATTCAGTGGTTTGGATGAATGACATACTAAGGGTAATACTGCTCAATGCCAGAAGTCTAAACCTCAAGATGCACGCCCTCAAAGCCCTCCTCAGTATGGAGAACATCGATGTTTGTGCTGTGACTGAAACCTGGTTCAAGGCTCCTGAGAGCACCCCAACACTATCAGGTTATACCTCATATCATACGTTCCGGCCCCAAAATCTGGACCGAACTACAAAAGGAGGGGGAGTATCCATATTCATAAAGGATACCCACACCTCCAGGTTAGTGGCAACGCACGAAGCATCGGAGACCATCCAGGTGCAATTAACCATAGGTAAAACTGCCCTACAGTTTGTAACATGCTACAGACCACCTTCTCAAACTCAGAAAACCCACACAGCCTTCCTGAAGACACTGGAGAGTATAAATGTCTCTCCAAACACCATCATATTGGGTGTCTTCAACTACCCAAACATAGACTGGGAACATTACTCAAGCCCCAACACCCTAGCCCAAAGGTTCCTTGAGTTCATAAACTCAAATGCTATGGAACAACTAGTCACCATTCCCACAAGAGGAGAAAATATACTAGACCTGATCATCACAAACATGGGGACAAAATGCTCCACACGGAAGTATATCCCTCATTGGTGAGATCAGACCATAAATTAATCTCACTGGAGATCCACATCCCGCCCCCACCCCCAGCAAAAAAGACCACAGTAAAGAACTTCTCAAAAGCAAACTTCACACTTCTTAAGACTGGAGTGGTATCCTTCAAGGCCCCCGAGCCAGTGGAAACCACAACCCATGCTGCTGAAACCCTTACAAATGCCTTCTACGAGCACCTCCAGGAATGTATGGATCAAGCAATCCCTAATAAAATCAAGATCTTTTCCACCAAAGGCAGGCGCCCGGTCTGGTGGACTCCAGCCATAAACAAACTCTACAACAAGAGGAGAAAGCTACTACATGACAGAGCAAAATCCCTAAATGGGAAGGCATCTCTGATCAATACTAGCAAAAACTACGATCACTCATAAAATCATCCAAGGCCAACTTTGAGAGAAAAATCGCTAATGACACAAAAGACAATCATAAAGCCTTCTTTAGATATGTTAGAAACCTGGGTGGAAACTCCCAGATATGCTCAGAATTAGTCCAAAATGATAAAAAAATCACTGAACCCACAGACATTGCCAACATACTGGCAGACAGGTTCAGTGCAAATTTCTCCTCCCTCCCCCCCAAAAGGAGAAATATCTATCCCAACAGAGTCTAGCCTCCCAAACATCTCAGATGCCCAGGTGAGAGCTGCTCTCTCTAAAGCTTAAAAACACAGCATCAATGGGACCGGACGGTGTCCCCGGCTGTGTGCTACACGAACTCAATGAGGAACTAAACCCACACATAAGGCTGCTGTTTAATCTTAGCCTTACTACAGGATACGTACCCAAAGAATGGCGACGGCAACTGTGGTCCCACTCCACAAAGGCGGTGCTTCTACGGACCCTGGAAATTACCGCCCCATAAGCTTGATGAGCCTTGTCTGCAAAGCTATGGAGAGGATCATAATGGAACTCATAAATAAAGACATTGGGGACCTACAGACACTGGATCCTACCCAATTTGGCTTTGTCAAGGGCAGATCCTGCCTCTTGAACTTGGTCGACGTTTTTGAAACAGTCACTAAGGCCATTGATGAGGGTAAGGCAGTTCACACAGCCTACCTTGACCTAGCAAAAGCATTCGACACAATACCCCACTCGGGCATCATAGAAAAGCTCACCAGCTTAGATGTAAACCCATATATCACAAGATGGGTTGCAAACTGGCTCAAGGACAGAACACACAGGGTTAGAGTTGCTGGTGCCATGTCAGACTCTAAGCCGGTCACGAGCGGTGTCCCACAGGGCTCAGTCCTGGGCCCCTCTTGTTCAGCATTTATTTTTCTGAAGTGCAGGCAAACATAGGGGATTGTGGCTGACAAAATTTGCAGATGACTGCAAACTGGGCACCATAATTGACACTCCATCAGACACAGACATCCTCCAGAAAGGTCTCACAGAAATGGATAACTGGTGCCAGAGCCATGGCCTTAAGCTAAATGCCAAAAAATGTATAGTCATACCCTTTGGGAAAGACAAGGTAACCCTAATTACCACATAGGTGGTAATCCATTAAACACGGAAGAAGTTATCAGGGACCTGGGGACCCAAGTTGACAGTAACCTCTCTTTAGACACTCACATTGCCAAAGTGGTTAGGAAGACCTTCTACATTGCCCACCTGATCATGAAGGGATTCACATCCAGATCAGGAGAGGTCATTGTGCCCCTGTACTCTTCACTTATCAGACCAATGATTGAGTACAACGCCCCATTCGGAATGTACCTTACCCGACACCTGCAGCAGTTGGAAAGACCCCAAAAGTTCCTCACCAAAAGGATAAAGGGGCTCAAACATATGTCATACGATGCCCGACTGAAGAAACTCCAGCTCTATTCAGTCGCATACCGTCTGCTCAGAGGTGATCTGTGCCTGACATACAAGGCCATGTCCAAACCGGAATTAATGGACATGCTCCACCTCAAAAAATCCAAATCCACCAGAGCCACGAGAGCAAGAAACTTAAACCTCAACACGGATATAAATAGGACGTGCTGGAGGGACAGATTCATCACCCAGAGACTCCCTACACTATGGAACAGAATCCCAGTCCATGTGAGGCAGAGCCCCTCACTGACTCTGTTCAAGAGAAATCTTGACGAGTGGATGGGAGATCGTAGGTTTACCCCGGGAATCATCTCTGTATCACTGCTGGACAGAGGCACAGCAAACTAATGGGTATAGTATTCTCATCCTAAGGGGTGGTGAAAGCCACACACACTCTGGCTAGGCTTATAAATGCCCTAGGGCAGATAGCCTAGTATGAACCTATGAACCTATGACATGTTGGAATGTGGGGTGTCTGTGATGGAATGAGGGGTCTTTGTTATGGAACAAGCATTGTCTGTGATGGAACGTCTGCCGGGAGGGGAACAGCATACTCATGGGAGTATGTCAGTCATATCATCTGCTATTAGCCAATGTAGCTGTGCCTGATCATGCTCACATAGTGGCAGCACTTCCACTGCTCTGTCAGTGGCAAGCCATGACTTCATGGACCTGGGCATCCCCGTGAAGAGAGTATGTCCAGCAGACATCAGTCACATTCAAGTAGTAGCAGTGCATCTGAGCCTTCCTAGCTTCAGTTTGTGATATTTTTATCCTGGAAAAAAAATGTATATTTTTGTTTTGTCTGTATGAATAGTATAGGCTTATTATACTGCCATTGTTATATGCTTTTAGATACAGTGTCAAGGAACTTGTATTTGAACTCCTATTGTAATTGTCATATGTACAAATGTATAATTACATAATCTTCCTTGGAGCTTTTATCCCTGGGTATCCACTGAAAATGGGCTTCTGGCCCAGGCAGACATTAGGTGGTTATCAAATTTAAATACATAAGTAAATAAATAAATAATTTGACCATGGGCGTGGACTTGCCAGTGCAACTCCTGGCAGAGCCAGTTCTCGTGCAGACACTCACACACCAATTTCACCTGGGGGACCCCTACAAAAACACACACACACACACACACACACACACACACACACACACACACGCACACACACACGCACACACACACACACACACACACACACACACACACACACACACACACACACACATACACAAATGCGCACACACAAATGCGCACAGACAAAATGGTTACATGGTTCAGCCATGCAGCATAAAACAAATTGTGTCTCACTAGCCATTTGTTGGTTTATCTAAATGTCTGCCTGCTTATCTTTGTTACTCACACACACACTGGCTGACCTTTTGTGTTAGGCTAGGCTTCCTATCCCCACACAACACCCTGTGCAAGTGATGATAACTGTGCCATATCCCTGTTTATATTTTTCATGCAGGGATGCATAAGCTTTTTTGTCTGATGGTCAGGGTACATAGCTGACCTACTGCTTAGTATATCTGCATTTGCGGTGTTGAACTGGTTATTGTACCTTTGACTTATATTAGCCTTGGAAAGTTAGTCAGTTGATAGCATCAAAATTTCCCAGCTTTATTGTGAATGATCTTGTGAGGGTTGTGAAATCAGAAACTGCAATGTGTATCATTAATTTCTCTCTTTACTGATTTTCCAGTACAAACGTACCATGCTAAACTGACGGCATGCTGTGATCATCAGATTTTTTGAGAGGTATGACTGTGTGAATCTTTGATGCCTGAGGACTGCTGCTTACTAATGGACACATATAAGCTAAATAAGTCTCTACTGTCACATGTTAAGGTAATTTCTGTACAAATCTCTCACCTTTTACTTGCTTACACTACCAAGTAATGAAATACAAGGATATGCCACTCATTTAAATTATTACACAATGCACTCCAGATTCAAGACTTACCTTGTAAATGCAGCAGTTGCCACAGTTTTAGTTCAGGTCTGAATCTGTTTGATGCAAGCACTACACAGCCAATACATGGGGAGGTAAAGGTTGTTAAGAGTTGTCTGGAATCAATGTTACTAGGTGTGTGTGTGTGTGTGTGTGTGTGTGTGTGTGTGTGTGTGTGTGTGTGTGTGTGTGTTTATAGGAGGAAGAATTTTAGGCCCCTAGGTGGTGAGTGAGTGTGCTATGCTTTGTCTCTTAGCCAATGCAAGGGCATATTGAGCATACCTATATCTGTATATAAACACAGCAGCTGGTGATTCTCCCTGTGACTACTCATCTGCTTGTGGCTGTGGTGATCTTGGCATTGGTGGTGGGATGTTTGCTTCTTCCTCTTGCTGATCCTACAGAAGCTATTTTCTCAGGATAATGTTGTATAGTATGCCACATACTGTGAATATGTCAGTACATGTCCATGGATTGTACTGCAGGCCTCCCCCAGATGTATCTGGGCACTGGGATTGTGACTTCAGCTGCCCAAACACCCACTCTATGACATTTCTGGTTTGAGTGTGTGCCTCATTACTGGGGATGACTGCATTTCTGATGGGTGTCATCAGCCTTGGTTCAAGTGCATAACATGCATCCCCAGTAAAAGACCCTGTGGGATATCCCCCCAGTGAACATCTGGTACATTTGGGAAGTATGCCAGACATGTGAGTCAGGGTAACTGCCAGGGTTGCCTGCACACATGTTCAAGATGAGTCCCTTGGAATTACACATAACTTGGCAGCTAATAGAGTGGTAGTGCTTTTTGTTTATGTAGATCCTACCCTGTTCTCCAGGTGGTGCCTTTCTTTTATATGTGTGCAATCTATGGCACCCAGTACTTCAGGGTAGTGTGCTACATGGTAGAACTCCTGTATATTTCTGGCCCTCTCCTCAGTAGCACTGGGAAGATATATGTGGCCATTGGCATGTTGGAGCATAGCATTCAGATGATGATGGAGGATCCTGGATGCTGATGCCTGTGATACCTCAGCATGTTGGTCTCTGAAAGGTACCTGTAGCTAAGCCTCTCAGTGCTACACATACATTTGTCTCCACTGGGATGGGTTCCCCTCGGTTGGCCCTGGCTCTAAGTTGAGGTTGGCAGAGGTTACAGAGTTCCTGTAGTATGTTCTATCCACCCTGTAGTGCTCTGCAACTTCCACATCATGTAGGTTTTGATAGGTTACCCGGAGTCTGAAAACTCTTCTACTTCTGGCCTAGGCCTATTGGCAGCAACAGCAGGATAGGCTTCAGCCTGTTGCACATCCAAATTAATTAAAGTAGCAGCAGCTCCTAACATTCTTTCTGTGTAGACTCCTTTCCTTGACTGTATTTTAATACGTTTTGGAATTTGCAGGGAAAACAAGCACTGAGTCTACATGGTTGCTTTATAGCTTGGTGAATAGCTGTACCATGTTGGATTGGTTGATTAGCATGCAGTTCACTGCTTATGCTGTAATTAGCATGCCATAGTGTCTACCTTGTTTGTGTGGTGGTGTGTGCCTCTACACGGCACTTATTGAATCTAAAACATTGTGCTAGAAATGGACCATGTATGGTATATTGAATTTGGCTGTATGTTTTTCGTCAGTTTCTGACTGTAGTGGCCCTTTAAATATCTCCATTTATTTTCAGTACTTATAAACACTTCTATGTTTGAAATGATATATATGTTACACACTATCACATATACCCTTGAAAAATCTTTTTATAATTCATAACTCTCATTTTCTTTTTGCATCTGCCAGAACATCTATAACCAACCTGATATACCTTAAACAAATTTGTAATCAGTAATATTCAAAATATGTTTATTTCTGGTGTTACATGACTAATAGTCTATGTTTACAATAAAGCATTCATTGTGTGTATATTTGCTTACATGGTCCAAATAGCCTGACATATTTCCACACAATTTGCTGTCAGCAGTGTGAAAACATTTCCCCATTCTCCGTTTACACAGAATATAGTCTATCTTAAGTGAATTGTTTGCCTCCTTTTCATTTTGCTAAACAATCACAATTCTGTTAAAATTATTGTACATAGTTTAATGCAACAATTTGTAAATAAAGGCTTTTCTATTCAAACCCTTCATTAGATCACCACAATTCACTATTTTTATACATTTTAGCATCGAAGCCTCTATTGGCTTTGACAATGCCAACCTTACTAAGTTTAATTTTAATGTTTCTCATTTTTGTTGTTATACAGCATTTTTTCTAGTATATATCATAGATTAGCTCACGGTAAACTAAACATTCTAGAATATGACTATTAGTAAATTTACATGTTGTCTACTTGACAGAAAGGTTAATGCAGAGGACCGTGTGTGAGTGTGTGTGTGGGGTTATGACCTATTAACATGCTTTATTCTACTAGCACACAGGAAAGAAAGTTCACACTTCAAACAATTCAGAGGACATCTCAACAATACCTCCAAAAACAAAAGCAGTGCAAATTTCAAAACACAACCCATAACATGGACCTCAGAACAATCCGTAACTCATTTCTTATTCCTACTTACTACAACTGACAGTGTATTACCCTTTGCTACCAACCTCTCACTCCTACTTCTGCCTTCCTTCTCCTTTACAAACTTCTTCCCGTCTTTTATGGTCTCCCTTCCCCCTTTCTCAACTATCTACTATATAGTTTGCATATGGTATATATCAAAATGACAGTGGTTATTGAAATCTCTGACACATTCGCCATTGCATTGTATGGATTCAGGCAAGCTTTTTTTTTTCACCAACATGTAGTTCATTTATTGTTAATTATGTCTTTATCTGCACGTGCCATTTTATAGTAATTTCATTTGCTCTTGTAATCTCTGTGCTAAACCTAAAAACGTTCCATCCAGATTAATGGTTCACCCTGGCTAACAGATGAGAATAAAATAAAATAAAACAAACAAGAACTATTATCATTAGATTGGAGCCTTCTGAGACTATTCTTCTAATCTGTGACTCCGAGTTAGCTGTAAACCAGAATATGTTCCTGTACTGCCCTTAAAACCAGCCTCTAATGGATTTACCTGTTTAACATATAAACAAAGTTACTTTTCAAAAAGCATACACTGCACAAAGTACATCCCCATGAAAGACAAGCTTGTTCAAAGGAAAAAAAACTTTACTCAGAGCTGGTCAAGAGCATAACATCCCTATAGCCTACTTGCAATGATCATAATATCAAGTATCCCCTGAACCCCCAATTTGAGAAGCAAGACACAAAACTATACAAAACTATTCTATAGCAGTAGACTGGAGAGGAAAGGAGAAACTCTCCAAAACAGTTCAAGTGGTGTCAAATAAAGATGACGCCCTGTCACGGTTTCCTTTTTTTCAAAAATAAATCTTACTGAATTGCCTTTTTAGTAGAACAGTCTGTTGTGCACAAAAGATAAATTTATTGTTTTATTTTCTTTATAAAGTTTCTTACATTATTTCTTGTTTGATTGCAGTGTTCATTTTTGGTGATAAAGTATTAAAAGTTTTGATTAGCAGATAACAAAGCTGAGTCTCCAAGTGAATTATACAGTTTAAAACTAGTTACATTTGAATTGAAGGAGGAGCTACATGCTATTTCTGTTTTTCTTTTTAAAAGGGAAATTACATCTTCCAAACCACCCATCTCTTTCATCTTGTGTTCTTAAATCAAGTGGCTCTCAAGTTGTCCATGTCTTGTGTTAATTTGGCAACAAACTTCCATCCCACTTTTCTTTCACTGGATCTTGTAGTAAGCAAAAACATATCTTTTATGGGAGCATTGCCCTTAAAGTGACTTTTTTCATTTACCTTTCTTTGCATGCCATAGATCTAGATTGTTGAGTACCCATAGTTAACTGTAAATTTAAGCAAATTTTCCTTAGATAAAATATACCTCAAAATAAAACCCCCATACTGTAACTAAGCTGGTTATACATTGCACATCCTCAGCTTTCACTGCTTTTAACTTATTTTAGATCTGTATGGTATACTTTTTGTTGATTCTATTAGCTTTTAAGTAATCAAAGAATAGTCCTCCCCCCACCCCAAAATGCACTATCTGTCTCCATGGAGTCCCAATCTGCTCTAACCTCTTCCTCAGTTAACCTGCTAGCAGTTGATTATATAAGACAGTATAACAAACACCTCGTGTTTACTGACAACTTCGTTGAACCCATACTGCTTCCACCTGTGAAAGATGTACTTGCTTATCTAAACTGGAGGATAATGTATCCATCCCATCCATTCTCAGTAAACTACATTACAACTTCACTGCATTATCATATCATCAAAACATTACTTCCACATATGCTGAGTTAGTAAAGAAATACTTGCCAAAACCTCCTAGACCTCCCAGATATCCCACTAGCTTACCCTATCTTCCTAGCATAAATATTAATACCATACCCACATTGGTGCCCTTACCTACTCTTATAGGGAGTCACCTTTACTACAAGCCTGTACCTTCAAGGTCTAATATGCTACATCACATTTCAGAAATGTCTTAGTCATCGGTGACTATATTGTACAACACACAAACACAACACTTACTAGGATCGCTAAATATAGGGTGGCTCTGGTACAAGTATTAGGAAACAGTTACGACCTTGTAATTCCCAATGTGTGGGAGAATGATTTTAACCATTCCATCCTTTGGGAGATAAAATGAGACATTGCTGAGCCCTCTGATCATGTTTTTGAATAAGGAAAGGCCCTAGCATTGAGCATCATTCTACCATCACCAAGAAATAAGTTTATATTCAAGGATAAAGTAATTGGCATCAATAAATGGCTTGCAAATTATTGTCTTTCAAAGAAGATCCAGTATGTGTCTACATGAGATGAAAATGATCAATCGACCCACCTGCTTTGCCAGGGATAGCCTGTGTCTATTGGCCTATGGTTTTCACGTACTGGCTAAAACGTTTGCTTCCCCATAGTGTCTTTTTCAGACAGAGTTCACATAATGGACTTCCTAACATAGTAAATCCCATCCAAAGGTAGCTTTGCTGAATGCTAGGTACCTAAACTACAACATCTCCGAACCTGAGGCCACCCATAACTTTGAGGACATCGGCATGCATCTAATTACAAAAACCTGATTCCATTGCAGTGATAGCACTCACTGCATTCCAGGGTACAAAGCCAATCAAGTATTTAAATCTGATGGCAACTGTGTGACAGTATCTGCATTTACTCATAATTCCATTATTTCCCATTAGATTTCATATGATCCAGATCTGGAACTGACCCAACTCCTTGTTGCACTCAATAAATGCAATTATCACATTATAGCCTGTTATAAATCTCAATCTATGACCCCTTCTGAGCATGGAGAATACCTTAGCCACTCAGAAAAGCTAGCAATCAAGCTAATACCTTTCTTATAGATGACCTCAATTGTCCACATATAAACTGGCAAACACTACCAAAAATATGTATGCCCAAAGATTTCTGGACTTTGTAAATGCCAAAGTACATGACTAAATTAGCCCCCAGTCTATCAGACATGTTAGTCTCCTTGATTATGCCCTCACAAACATTTCTTACAAGTGCACCAACTCACTTGTTACTCGCTATCTAGTCAAATCTGACCATCTTGCTGTGAATGTTTCTATGGAAGTTCATTTTATGGCTTCTGATAACTTCCTTATAGTCAGGGATTACTCCAACACCATTTTTGCTTTACTATTTACTCATTGTATTGGCAATCACAAATGGTATAACTCATCAACAAATCTTGTAACAGAGGGTGCCACCTACTGCTCTAAATTTTGCTTCCTCTTAGATAGAAGCATTGAGGCATCCACAGCAATCTGGTATAATCATAATGGAACATTTAGAACTAAACACATTTGCTGGAACTAGCACAACAACAAACTCTTTAATAAAAAGAAAAATGCTTCTGGCCATCATTAACAGATGTCCACAACATCATAGAAAAGGGATTTAAAACTGGAAAATAAGTCTCTCAAACTTATCATCAGAAAATGTAAGGCCAGGTACGAATTTAGGATTGCAACTAATTCAAAATATAACTATAAGGCCTTTTTCAGCTATATTTGGAATACTAGACATAGCTTGCAATTCCGTACTAAACCTATATCAAATGGTACCTCCTTCTCTGACAACAAGGACAATACTAATATTCTTGCAGATGAATTCTTCTTCAACTTCACTAACCCAGTCTACCCTTTATCCCATCTGTTCCCCATCATACTCCCCCAACTATTAGTTTGGACTATGTCTTTTTGGTACATTCAAAACTTTAAAACACTACTTCCATGGGTCCTGACCATATCCCTAGATACCTGCTGTGAACTGTAAAGTCCCACTTAGCAAATCCACCCGATCAACTCTTCAACCTGAGTTTCTCCATTGGTCATGTTTCTGAGGAGTAGAGAATGGCAGTTGTGGTGCTCTTGAAGGCAGTTGGTTCCTCTACTGACTCTGGAAATTAGAGGCCCGTTAGTCACACCTGTATTATTTGCAAGGCTTTGAAATGGCTTATACCTGAATAAATAAACAATGATATAGGTGACCTTATATCCTTGGATACACATTATTTTGGTGTTGTAATATACCACTCAAACTTGTTCAACTCAGGCCAATTCTTTGTAAGGGTTACTGAGTCCAAGCATATAGTCCACACTGTTTGTTTAGACCTTGTCAAAGCCTTTGACCCAATCCTCCATGCTGTAATTATCGACAAACCCTCCCAACTCAACATTAACTCATCCATATTTTGTTACAATAGTATTTGGAAGGGTATTTGCTCTAGGCAGAAAAATTACATTAGTGGTATCCCAGGGTCTATATTACTGTGTAGAAAGACATGTTCGCCAAACATGTCTTAATCAACATGGAAATATCGACCTGCTAAAATCCCGAACAGCCAAGTCAGCAAACTTTTTCCCAGGGGAAAAAATGCTAGGCCATCATCAGGGATTTGCCCTTTTCCCCAATGTAGTGCGATCTTGGAGTTGGTAAATTTAGTTAGGGGGCTGTGGGGGGCTGAGCCCTCCACATTGGGGAGTGTGGTGGGCAAAGCCCCCCACATTGTAGGGTTTGAAAGTGTGCTTTTTTTGTGTATGGCTGAGCGATTTTTTTCTCTTGGGAAATAATTCACTGACTCGGCCATTCGGTATTTTAGCAGTTGATATTTCCGTGTCGATTAAGACATACATGTTCAGCGAACGTGTCTTTCAACATAGTAATATAGACCTGTATCCTACAAGATCCTCTCCTGGGTCCCCTCCTCTTTTGCATGACTTTAAAGTGAAAATCAAGGGATTTTGACTAACCAAGTTTGCTGATTATTGTAAACGGGGGGTAGTTATCAAATCTCATTCTGATGCTCAAATTCTCCAGCAAGGGCTGGACCAAAGAAATGCTTGGCATATTAGTCATGGACTTATCTGTAGACTTGAGTACATTTTTATTTATTTATTTTAGGTTTGTTAACTGGAAAGTCCAACTGGGACAGAGCCCATTTTCAGCAGAGGCCTGAGGAGAAATGCTCCAGATGCATGTCTTTGGAATGTGGAGCAGCTGGAGGAAACCCATGCGAATGCGGGCAGGACATGTAGGTTCCACACAGAAGGCACCTCAGCCAAAAATCAAACCAGTGAGCCTCTTGCTGTGTGGCGACAATGATAACTGCTGCATCACTGTCCCACCATATGTTGATAACAGACTCTGCTTTGACCACCATCTCTCTCTGGTAGAAACTCCTTCCCCTTTGCAAAGCTTATCCTTTGTGGCATCTCCCAAGCATCCCCAAAAGTTAAAATCCAACTGTAGTCATCACTTTTTAGACCCATTATTAAATATAATGCACTCTTCAGCCTGCACTTTCCTCAGCTCCTAAATCAGCTTGAGAGATTTTAACATGTCTTCACAAAAACAATCTCAGGACTCAGTACTCTTGGTTGCTCTGATAGACTTAAAGCTCAGTTGCTGTACTCAGTTTCATATAGGCTTGTGTGGGGTGATCTTTGCTTAGATTGCCATACTTTAAATGACCCAGCAGTTTTAGTATTCCCTCACCTATGCAGAGCAAGAGGTAAAGCAAACACTGATTCTAGAGACCTAAATCTATTACTAACACATTAACAAGACCAGATGGCATGAAAGATACCTAACTAAGCATATGCCTCATTTCTGGAACAGGCTGACCTTATCTATCAATGCCAAAAACCTCTCTAGCAGTCTTTAAAACCAGTTTGGATGACTGGATGGGGGTTCACAAATTTTCACCAAGAATATGTGGAGAAACTTTACTTAATGGGGGAGACACTGCTAGTTTTCCACCAATAATAGTACTGTGGCTGAGCATCCTTATGGTTTCTTATGGCTGGAAATTTACTAAGAACTTATGCACCTATGAATATATATAAAGTAAATTATTTCACCTGCGATCAGGCAGTTGAAATCCAATTAACTGATTGCTTTCAAATTGAAAAGTCATAGCATAATAAGAGGTTGCTATGCTAATGGCCCTAGGGTCCTTACAAGCCTATCCATGTACAACCCCTGTTCCCAAGAATATAAAGGTACTAAGCGGAACTAAGTCAACAACTACTGCCCCTGTCCAAGAGGGACACAGGTGAAACTTCTGGGGGTGAATTTGTGGTTTCCCATCCACTCATCCAAATTACACTTAAATAAGGTAAGTGAGAGACTCTGCTTCACCTGAATTGGAAGTTTGTTCCAGAGGAAAGGTAATCTCTGTGAGACATAAATGTCTTTCCAGCAGGTCCTGTTGAGGTCACATACTAGGTTGAGTTCAACAGACCAAGTGCATCTTATACCATTTAATTTACGAATGTGCAGCATTTCCATTAGAGCAAAATGTGAGATTGCTTTATATGCAAGGCAGAGGTCACCTCTGAGTAGTCTGTAAGACACAGAGTTTAGTGACAGTGATTTCAGTCTGTCAATGTATGACATATGTTGAAGGCCCTGAATTTTCTTTGTAAGAAACATTTGAAGTCTTTTCAGTTGCTACAGGTGCCTGGAAATGTACATACCAAAGGTAGCATTGCACTTTATTATTGACTTGATGAGTGAGGAGTACAAGGGGGTTATAACCTCTTGTTTTCTGGATACAATTCCATTACTTATGAGGTGGGTGACATAGAAAGCCTTTCTTACCACTGTGGAGATGTGGTAGTAAAAGGAAAGGTTGCTGTCAACCTGCAGCCCAAATCTCTCACCACTGATTGCACGCTAGTGCATTGTCATTAATGTGGTAATCTGCAGGGATGTCGCCCTTGCCAAAGGGGATGATAATGCATTTTTTTGCATTGAGTTTTAGCTCGTTACTTTGGCACCAGTTGTTTGTCTGTGTAAGTCCATCTTGTAGAATGTTGAAATTGTTTGGGGACTCGATGACTGCACCCAGTTTGCAATCATCAGCAAACTTTGTCAGGCATATGCCTTTTGTTTTAGCCTGTACATCTAAGAAGTAGATTGCAAACAATAGGGAACCCACCACTAAACCCTGTGGAACATACTGGTTACGGGTCTGCTGATGGAGGCAGAGTCACTTATTTTTACTGTGTGCATTCTATTGGTGAGCCACTTTGCATCCCACCTGACAGTATACGCGTTGATCTCCATTTGGATGAGTTTATCAGGGATGCCTGAGGGGAATAATTTTAAAGGCCTTGGCCAGGCTCAGGTAGGCTGTATGCATGGATTTGCCTTCATCCAGGGCTTTGTTGACTGTCTCAAAGAAGTCTACCAAGTTCAAGAGGCAAGATCTCCCTTTACTGAAGCCAAACTGGGTTGGGTTGAGCATTTGGAGGTCCATGATTACTCTTTCTATAGCCTTGCAGATTAGGCTGGTCAGGCTTATGGGTCTATAGTTTCCAGGGTCTGTGTAGGTGCCTCCTTTATGTAATGGGATGATGGTTGCTGTTTTCCATTCAGCAGGTACAAATCCTGAGCTTAGACTGTGGTTAAAAAGAGAACCCAACAGTGCGGCTAGTTCCTATTTTAATCCATTTAGAGTGCAGCCTGGGATATTATCAGGTCCACAGAGGCTGTGTTTTT
>NC_056726.1:713941374-713958874 GCF_019279795.1 Protopterus annectens
AACAAGTTACATTCAATCAGTTGGCATTTGATTAAAGACATTTTAAAAAAGTTAATGGGCATCAATATAAATGTATATCTGTATATCTGTGTATATCTGTATATCTATATCTGTGTGTGTGTGTGTGTGTATCTATATCTATATAACAAGGTGCTTTAGATCAATATCTATATGTGTGTGTGTATGATATATATATATTTATATATATATATATATATATATATATATATATATATATATATTTACGTATATATATATATATATATATATATATCTTTGATAAGTTAACAACTCATGTTATAACTATATGCTTTCTATCTGTATCTATATGTGTGTGTGTGTGTGTGTGTGTGTGTGTGTGTGTGTGTGTGTGTGTGTGCATATATGTATTTGTATGTATGTATATATATATATATATATATATATATATATATATATATATATATATATATATATATCATCAACCTCCTATAGGGTTGTTATGCTAACTGTTGTCAGGTCTTTCTGTTCAATGTCATTCTCCTGCCTTCTTCATCACTCATGCCTGAGTGTCGCAGGTCTTCTCTCACACAATCCATCTACCACTTTGCTGGACATCCTTGTTTCCTCTTGGCTTCTTCCTGCCTGTCCCAAATGTTCTTCAGCAGATTGTCTTCTGCTTTTCTGTACATGTGCCCAAACCACTATAATCTGTTCCATTTGACCTTTTCTGCAATTGGAACTACTTTGGCTTCTGCTCTTATGTCCACATGTCTTCATCTATCCCACAGTGTGTGGCCTACCTCCCATCTCAGACACTTTATATCCTTCCCCTCTAGTTTTCTCATCTGTTCTGCCTTTACTGCCCAAGTTTCCATGCCATACATTAGTACTGTATGGCATGGAAAACTGGGCATTAAAGGCAAAGCCATACAGCTGTAGCGGTCTCCCCACTGTTTTGTGCACCTTAATTTTCAGCTTCTTTGGCATTATTCTGTCATGTACAACTCCAGACACTGTGACAGTTGGCTGCACCTCCTCTCATTCTAGATTTGACCTCCTCATTCAGACTTTCCTTCTCCTCAAACAACTTTCCTAGATGCTTGAAGCTTTTAACCCATTCCCCTATTTTTCCTTCTATTTCACTTCCCTGCATCTTCTGATCTTCACCATTTGCTGCCATTGCAGCTGTCTTATCTGTTCAGTTTCATCTCATGTACTTCAGTTTTGCATTCCATTCCCCTCGCATTCCCCTATTCTTTGCTGAGGTTCTTACTCAGAGTCTGCCTGTAATGCCATATTGTCTGCATACAGCAACTTTGTTGATCTGCCTCTCCCAACATGTTTGCTAATGTAGTCCACCACCAGTGTGAACAGCTGTGGACTCAGAGCTGAACCCTGGTGTACACCCACTCCCACTGGGAACCCCTCTGTGAGGCCAAACACTGTTTGTACTTGAGTCATTGGGTCCTTGTACATAACCTGCACTAATTCTACTAGTTTTTATGGGACTTTGAACAACCCAAAACAAAAAGTCAAAAAATTGACTGGACCTTGTCATATGGTTTCTCCACATCTAGGAATACCTAGTTATACTCTCTGCATCTTTAGCTTCTTCTCAGCTATCTGTTTCACTGTAAACACTGAGTCAGTAGTGCTGCATCCTGTTCTGAATCCAAACTGCTCATCTCCCATCTTGCTTTCTACTACTCTGCATATTCTTTTATCAATCATCCTGTCCGGAACTTTCATGCAATGTGACAGGAGTTGATACCTCTGTACTGCCCACAGTTGTGAATATCTCCTTTGTTCTTGAGCACTGGCACTAGCATGATTATTCTCCAGTCTCCTAGAATATGCCTTTTTCGCCACACTACTATGTATACCTTCAGGAGCCATTTCTCCCCATCTCATTCAGTATCTTTATCATATCTGCTGTGACCTCATCTGAGCCTGGTGTGCTCTCTGACTTCATTTTCCTTAGTGCTGTTCTTACTTCTAAGATAGGCTCCTCATTTTCTGTCATTGTAGGCTGTGTCTGGAGCAGTACAGCTTCTGTGGGGTTTTCTTCATTTCAAAGCTGCTGGAAGTACTCTATCCATCTCCCCTTGATGTCCCGTGGACTGGTTAGCAGGTTGTTGCTGGCATTCCTTATGAAGGGTGTCTGACTATCTTCTTTATCTTTTTGCCATTGCTGTGCAACCTGATATAGTTTCTTTTCGCCATCTACTGAGTTAATTTCCAAAAGCTGGTAGAGTGCCTCAGATGCCTTGTTCTTTGCTATTGCAACTCCTTTCTTAGGTTCTTGGTTAGCCAACTAGTATTCCTTCCTAGCCTAGTCCATCTTTTCTGTCTCCCACTTTTTCCTGCACATCTTCTTTCTTTTGATGATTTCCTGGACTTGTGCATTCAGCCACCAGCTTTCCTTATGTACCTTATTTCCATACCTGGCTCAACTGCATATCTGTTCTGCAGTCCTCACACATGCTGTTTTGAGGCACTGCTATTGTTCTTCAACTCCACCTCTTTCTTCCTCCTCTTCTTCTTGAGGTTCTAGATTCCTGAATAATTCCTTAGACTGTTGTACTTTCTCTCCAGTCAGATTCAATGTCTTCAGCCTGGCCACTGTCAACTTGACCTTTGAACCTTCCCTGACCACTGCTTGCAGTTGATTGGGACAACCAGTTGTTTATGCTGTGGGCCAACTGTTTAACTGGGGATGACTTTGCAATCGCTGATTCTACCTCCCTGCCTTTCCCTTATTAGGAAGAAGTCTACTTGAGTTGCATGTTGGCCATCTTTCCAGATATATGCATTCAGATCATCTATTATAAACAACACTTCCTGTTATAGAAAGTCCTGCAACTGCTGTCTGAATGCACTATTTTCCTCACTATCACAACCCTGCTGTGGTGCATAGGCTAAAATTATGAATACTGTCCTTTCATTAGGCTTGAGTCTGATTGCCATGAGTCTATCACTAATTCTAATGACATCCCTCACTGTCTTCTGAAGCCTCTCTCTCACTACAATTCCCAAATCTTTTCTAGCCTGTCCTCCTTTTGAGTAGTAGACTCTTGATGCCAAGACAAGTGGATTGTCTCCTGGATACATAGGATGTCCAGCCTCCCCTTACCATCATGTCACTAACTTCCATCATGTCACATACTTCCAAGCTGCATCCTCTCAGTAATCCTACACTGAGTGTAGCAATTCTTACTTTATGTTTAGGCAGGTTGATTGGTTTTGCATCCAGATCCCAGGTAACCCAAGCTGGGCAACCAGCTAGCCAGTAGCTTATTGACTCAGAGTGGCTGGGCTTTATGGCAGGCTCACACTGGCCAATAGATGTACATACACCCCTTCCACCTTTAGCATGGGTCTGTTCTGTAGGTTAGGTCCTCAACCCACTTATCATTCGCAAATACCCATGCCCATTTCGTGACATTAGTCAGCATGACTGGCGAGTACAGCATCAAATGATTAGTGTTCTCCTATCAATAGGATACTGCACAATACAGTAGTTGCCCAAAGCACTTGTTTTTTTTACAGGCACCATGTAGAGTCTTTGCTGCTGCCCACAGTTCCATTCTTTGGTGAGGTTGACATGGAAACACTTTTTCTTTTTTTCAGACATGGGAGGAACATGCAAATTCCAAACAGTCATCAGCCAGAGGTCAGGATCGAACCTTGTACCTTATGCTTGAAAAGTGAAGACCTTAACCATCATGCCAACAGTTCATTATTATATATATATATATTGTCTCTACCCAATGATCCCCTAAGAGGAAGGCCCATAAGGCAAGCATAAACTTTAAAAGCAGAAAATGTTTGTTTCGCAATGTAGTGTGTTAACAAGGAACCAAAAATAGAACAACCATGCTGACAAGATAAGGTACACCAAGATAATCCAAGAAAAAATATGTTTAAGACTGAACACTTTTGTCTTTATACAAGTTGAATCAGACTTCATCAGAATCTAACACACAGATGCCTTACTCTCCAGGTTGGACAAGGAGAAGATTATGGTTAATCACCGATCTGGAGCCAGGATCGACAATGTTATATACTCACTCAAGTCACTGCACCCCAGGTACTAATGTGATTCTATCATAGTCCACATAGGTGCAAATGATCTGAGACGTACCTCATTGAACTATATGAAAAGATACATAATGGATCTCTCAGAATATGTGTCCCAGACAGTTATGAGCCTTGCATTGAGCAACAGTCCGCCTTCACCAAAGATGATGACACAGCATGAACACCAAATGATTGATTTTAATAATTTGCTTAGTTTCTGGTATCACTCCAGGGAGATCCAATATCTGTCTTCATGATAGGACATGGTCAGACCACGTTGCTTTGCCAGTGATAGGCTGTTATCTGTCCCCTCTAAGCTTTTGGATATTGGCTAAAATTTTATCCACCCCCTTAGAGCCTTTTTAGGCAATGTCAAAAAGGCAAAACTGCCAACATACTGAACAAGTCTGCAAACAACTTTAAGGTAATACTGCTCAATGTTAGCAGATTAAAGAAGAAGGTCCATAGACATCTGTGCCATAGAAAGTACCACAGCAGTACAAGCTTACAGTGCCTTCTATACTTTTAGACCAACAACAGCACAGATTGGGGCTAAAGGTGGAAGTTTCTCAATCTAAGTTAACAACAAACAGGATGATACTATGGATCTCATCTACTTGCAAGTCACCCTAGGTAAGGTTCCTCACTATATCATGGATAGCTAAAGGTCACCATACGTGCCCTTAGAGTCTCGTGACTATTAACTAAACCTACCAGAGGCACTCATTATCCAACAAAACACCATATTCATGGATAACTTTTACTGCTCCCTGTATAGACTGGGAAACGTACACTGTCTCAAACTCAAAGACACAACTCTTGCTGGAATTTTTTAACACAAACACCATGGAATAGGTAGTACATCCACCAAATGCAAACAAAAACCAACAGATCTGGTACTCACTAACATGGGAGAGAATTGGCCCCTCCCCCCATGTCACATCTTCACTAGTGAGGTCAGATCACAAAGCTGTCTTTTTTGAAGAAAAAAATCAACCAGGAAAATCCAGCTGAACCAGTAACAGTTAGTGAATATTCTAAGGCAAACTACATCCTATAAAGTGACAGTTTGTCAAAATTCAAGGTTCCTTCTAACTCCAATACAACAGCTACCTATGCAGAATTATTTACAAAGTCCCTATACAAATATGTGAATGGCTACATACAGCCTGACATAACTACTAGGAGTAAACCCAAAACAGACACTAAGAGCAAACCCCACAGGTGAAATCCCCACCTAAACAGGGTTTATAATAAAGGATAACTCATGGCCAAAATCAGGAAGAGCAACTCCCTTAAGACAAGTCTCTTATACAACTAAACAAGAAACTAGGAGGCCTAATTAAGTCCAACAAGGCCAACTATGAGGTCAGGATAGCCTCAAAGTCAAAGGGAAATCAAAAGCCCTTCTTCACCTATATCTGTAACCTTGAAGCTAACAGACAACAGTGTGCTGAACAGTTGGTGAACAGTACCACCTTTATCAATGAGGGTGAAATAGCAGATCTACTTGCTGATAAATTCAGCTCAAACTTCAGCCCCCACTACCCCACATCCTCAAGCTCTACCAGGTGAAATCCCCTGCAACATACTCTCCCAAACTATAAGTAGGGACCAGGTGCTGGCAGCATTCATTAAAGCCATGAGCATCACTTCCCTGGTCCTGACAACATCCCTGTTTGCTTAATGAACAGTCTAAAATATGACCTATCAGAACTACTTCAGGCACTCTTCAACTACAGCCTTGATACAGGCTACATTTTAAGTGAATGGAGGACAGCAACAATCATTCCCCACCGCAAGGGCTGACCATGAACTGAGCGATGGATCTCCAAACTCATCAGTCTAACAAGCCTAATATGCAAAACCATAGATCAATTTATCATGAAAATGTTAAACAAGGATATTAGCAACCTGCAGTCACTGGACCCATCTCCATTTGGCTTTGTTAAAGAAAGGTTGTGCCTACTTAACCTGGTATACTTCTTTGAAAGAGTCACCAAGGCATTGCATGAAGTTAAAGCAGTGCATACTTTGTATCTTATAGGTTCATAGGTTCATAGGTTCATACTAGGCTATCTGCCCGAGGGCATTTACAAGCCTAGCCCATAGTTTTGTGGCTTACGCCACCCCTTTAGTATGAGGAACTATACCCATTATTTTGCTGTGCCTCTGTCGAGCAGTGACACTGAGGTAATCCCTGGGGTATATCTGCGATCTCCCATCCATTGGTCAAGATTTCTCTTGAACAAGGCCAGCGAGGTGCTCTGCCTCACATATACCGGGATTTTATTCCACAGCATAGGGAGTCTTTGGGTGATGAATCTATCCCTCCAGCACGTTCTATTAATAGCCGTGTCGAGATTTAAGTCTCTCGCCCTTGTGGCTCTGATGGATCTAGATTTTTTGAGGTGAAGCATATTCATCAAATCTGGGTTTGACATGGCCTTGTATGTTAGGCAAAGGTCACCTCTGAGCAAGCGGTAAGCGACTGAATAGAGCTGGAGTTCTTTCAGTCGGGCAGCATAGGACAGATGTTTGAGACCCTTTATCCTTTTGGTGAGGAACTTTTGTGGCCTCTCCAGCTGCTGCAAGTGTCGGGTCAGATACATTCCGAATGGGGCATTGTACTCAATCATTGGTCTGATGAGTGATGAGTATAGGGAGACTATGACCTCCCTTGATCTAGATGAGAATCCCTTCATGATAAGGTGGGCAATGTAGAAGGTCTTCCTAACTACTTTAGCTACATGGGTGTCGAATGACAGACTACTATCAACCTGGGTCCCCAGGTCCCTGATAACTTCTTCTGTGCTCAGTGGATTGCCACCTATTTGGTAGCTAGGGGTAACCTTGTTTTTCCCGAAGGGTATGACTATGCATTTTTTGGCATTTAACTTTAGGCCATGGCTCTGGCACCAGTTATCCATTTCTGTGAGACCCTTCTGAAGGATATCTGTGTCAGATGTGTTTTCTACTATGGCCCAGTTTGCAGTCATCTGCAAACTTTGTCAGCCATAACCCTCCTGTGTTTGCTTGTACTTCGGAAAAGTAGATGCCAAACAAGAGTGGGCCCAGGACTGAGCCCTGTGGTACACCACTTGTGACAGACTTTGAGTCTGACATGGCGCCAGCAACTCTGACCCTGTGGGTTCTGTCACTCAGCCAGTTTGCAACCCATCTTGTGATGTATGGGTTAACATTTAAGCTGATGAGTTTTTCAATGATACCCGAGTGGGGTATTGTATCGAAGGCCTTCGCCAGATCAAGGTAGGCTGTATGGACTGCCTTTCCCTCATCAATGGCTTTGGTGACTGTTTCGAAAAAGTCAACCAAGTTTAGAAGGCATGATCTGCCTTTGACAAAGCCAAACTGGGATGGATCCAAAGTCTGCAAATTTCCTATGTCTTTATTTATGAGGTCCATTATGATCCTCTCCATGGCTTTGCAGATAAGGCTTGTCAAGCTAATGGGCGGTAATTTCCAGGGTCGGTGGAGGCACCGCCTTTGTGAAGTGGGACCACAGTTGCAGTGCGCCACTCCTGGCAGTGCGTATCCAGAGGTAAGACTATGATTAAACAGCTGTCCTAGCTGTGGGTTTAATTCCTCGTTGAGTTCGTGGAGCACACAGCCGGGGACACCATCAGGTCCCATGGATGCTGTGTTTTTGCTTTGGAGAGAGCAGTTCTCACTTGGGCGTTGGAGATGTTTGGGGGCTGCAATCGCTTGGTATAGATATCTCTCCTTTTGGGGAGGGGAGAAGTTTGCACTGAACCTGTCAGCCAGTATGTTGGCAATGTCTGTAGGATCAGTAATCTTCACATCATTTTGAACTAGTTCTGAGCATATCTGGGAGTTTCCTCCCAGGTTTCTAACATAGCTAAAGAAGGCCTTATGATTGTCTTTTGAGTCTTTAGCTATTTTTCTCTCAAAATTTGCTTTGGATGATTTTATGAGAGCTCTTAGTTTTTACTTATAGTGATCAAGGGTGTCTTACCTTTTAAGGATTTTGCTCTATCTTGTAGTAGCTTCCTCCTTTTGTTGTAGAGTTTGTTTATGGCTGGGGTCCACCAGACTGGACGCTTGCCTTTGGTACAAAGAGTCTTTGTTTTGCTTGGGATTGCCTTATCCATGCAGTCCTGCAGGTGCTGGTAGAAGGCATTTGTAAGTGATTCAGCGGCTTGAGTACTGTTTTCCCGCTCGGGGCCTTAAAGGAGACCACACTAGTCTTTAGAAGTGTGAAGTCGGCTTTCGAGAAGTTCTTTACTGTGGTCTTTTTTATTTCAGGTGGGGGTGGGATGAGGACCTCCAGTGAGATTAGTTTGTGATCTGATCTCACCAGTGAGGGGTATACTTCCGGTGTTGAACATTGTGCTCCCATGTTCGTGATGATGAGATCAAGTATGTTTTCTCCTCTTGTGGGGATGGTGACTAGTTGTTCCATGGCATTTGAGTTTATGAATTCCAGGAACTTTTGGGCTAGGGTGTTTGAGCTTGAGTAGTGTTCCCAGTCTATATTAGGGTAATTGAAGTCACCTAGTATGATGGAGTTTGGTGATACATTTATCCCCTCTAGTGTTTTCAGGAAGGCCATGTGAGGTTCCTGAGTTTGTGAGGGTGGCCTGTAACATGCTACAATTTGCAGAGCAGTCTTGCCTATGGTTAATTGCACCTGGATGGTCTCCGATGCATCGTGCATTGCCACCAGTCTTGAGGTGTGGGTGTCCTTGATGAATATGGATACCCCTCCTTTCTTGGTATTGTCCGGATTTTGGGGCGGAACGCATGATAAGAGGTAAAACCTGATAGTGCTGGGGTGCTCTCAGGAGCCTTGAACCAGGTTTCTGTCACTGCACAGACATTGATGTTCTCCATACTGAGAAGGGCCTCGAGTGTGTGCATTTTGAGATTTAGACTTCTGGCATTGAGCAGCATTACCCTTAGTTTTTTTCCTTTTTGTGTTCTAGGGTGGTAGGTTTAGAATTTGAGCCTTGCCTAAAAAAGGCACTATGGGGGTGGCAAGAGCCTTTGCCAATATCTGGAATCCCAGGGGTGACAGGTGCAAGCCGTCCCTTGCGAAGCAGCGTGGCTTGTCCAGCATGTCATCCCAGGCAGACAGACATTGGATCCCCTTTGAATGACACCAGAGTTTAAGCCAATTGTTAAAGCTGATCATCTTATCTCTGTATTGTGGCATCATTCTTGGTGAAGGTAGGATACTGCTCAAGGTCAGGGTCATACCTGCCTGGGCTACATAATCAGAGAGCTCTTCAATGTCTCTTTTCATGTAGTCCAAGGAGGTACGTCTCAGGTCGTTTACACCAGCGTGGACAATGACCTGGCCAAGTAATTTGAAACAGGTCTATGTTAATTCATCGAACTATGTATTTGTTGAATACGTATTAAACAAAGGCTAAACAGTGAAATTCATTACAGTAAAGCACAGAAGTTTTCCTAGGGTTAGGAACCACTCGCCCTCTAGCACTCCAGAACACACACCAAACTAAATCAAACCCATCCAAGTGGGGGGCTTCACCCCCACTCCCCTAACTATATATACCAACTCTGAGATTGCACTATGGTGGAGAAAAGGGCAACTTTGGTGGTGATGGCTCAGTGGTTCTTAACCCTGGGAAAATTTAGTGCTTCACTGTAATGAATTTTTCTGTTTAGCCACCAATGAATACATATTCAAGGAATACATATTTTGCTGAACTGCTGTAGACCTATTTCAAACAATACCCCACTCTGGTGCTGTTCACAAGCTCACAGAGCTAGGCATAAATCCCTACATCACCAGCTGGCTCACAGACAAGATACACAAAGTCAAAATCTGTGAGACCACCTCCACCAGTGGAGTACCCCAAGGCTTCATGCTGGACCCACTCCTATTTAGCTTCTACTTCTGAGATGTCAAGGCTAATGTTCAAGACCTCTGACTCACAAAGTTTTATGCTCTAATGGTGTAATGGTTATAAATATTGTAATATAAAACTTTTTGTAACCTTGTTTATGGAGCTTTTCTTCCCAGGACTCCATTGAAAATGGGTTCATCTTTGCCCAGTGGAATATCCTGGTAAACCAACTGCAAATAAATAAATAAATAAATAAATAAGTTCATAGATGACTGTAAATTGGAGCTATTATATATTCCTCTAAAGCACCAACATCTCTCAGGAGAGCTTAATACAGACAAATAACTGATGCCAAAACCGTGGTCTAAAACTCAATGACAAAAAATTCATCATGATGGACTTTGGGAAACTGTCAATCCAAGTTAATTACTCCAGCTATAAAATACCCCTAAAGGCTGACCCAGTAGTAAGGGATCTTGGAACATGTGTAGGTAGCAATCTGACCTTTGAACAACACATAGCTAAGATCGTAAGAAAATAATTCTATGGCACCCAACTTATAGGTAAGGGTATGGAATCCAGGCCCAAGATAATAATAGTACCACTCTACTCAATGTCCCTATAAGACTTATCATTGAGTACAATGACCCCTTTAGTATGTACCTAACCAGACACCTGCAACAGTTGGAATGCCTACAAACGATATTCACCAGGAAAATTTAGGACATGAATACCCTGTCCTACAATGATCAGCTAAAGGCTCTAACTCAGGTCTATATTGGCTGTTCGAACTTTCAAAAGTCAGAGTGTCATATAGACAACACCATATGATCGAACTTTTGAAAGTTCTCAGTGTTTAACGGAAATCTCTGTACAGCGCGGAATGGGAAGATTTCCCTTTTCTGCACTATAGTGCAATCTCAGAGTTGGAATATTTAAAGAGTGGGAGGCACAAGGGGGGCTTGCTCCCCTGCTTAAAAGGTTCAGGTAGGTTATTTGTGCAGTTTATTTATTTTTTTTGGATGTTCAAACCTTTAAAAGTTCGATCATATGGTGTCAACCATATGACACAAACTTTTAAATGTTTGATCATCCGATATGGACTCCTCTAGCTCTGTATCCAGTCTCCCACAGGCAGCTGAGAGGGGATCTTTGTCTGCCTTACAGGGTTTCCTCAGTCCCCACCCAGATGGATCTGTTTCACATCCACAAAACAAATATTAGAAACACTAGATCCATGAATCTAAACTTCACTTGTGACATAAACAGTACATGCTGGAGAGACAGATATGTGTCCAAAAAGAGCCCCATGTTATGGAATAAGCTCCACATTCATATAAAACAGAGTTAATCCCTGACCCTATTCAAAAACACCTTCACAATTGGATGAGAAATCCTTAATTTATCCCAGGTCTGGCCACCACGTCCCTTATGCACAGGGGCCATCAATAAGAAAAGTATTATCTTAACTAGCATCCACTTACAAATTCTTAGTTACCTTCCTACTAACTGTCCCCCATATAGAAGCACATGATACTTGGGACTCAAATGACTTGGGGTGCATGGCTAGGCTTATAATGGCTCTAGTGGTCATTAGCCTAGTAACAGCCTATGAACATAGGAACATACAAATCCAATGATTACAGGGATCATAAGATACCTATCCATGTGCACCTTTAAGCAAACACTCATAAAAGTTCTTGCCACTCTTTATGAATATGCAATAGTGCTCCCCTCAGAAATTAACCAGGGCTATACATGATAACTGTGGTGTAAATGTGTGTCCACCCATCTAACTGTCTTGTCAGAACTAGCCTTAAAAGCAGACAACGTATTACTTTCCTTGTCCTGCAGTGGTAACTTAGTCCATAAAGTCGGAATATCGTTAGTTAGAAACCCATTCCTCCAGCAAGTGCTATTTATTTTCTGGTGTAAATTGAGATCACTAGTATAGGTGTTTAAAGAGCAAATATTTTTGCAAAGAAATAAGGTGCAATAAAATTTGGTCTTTGGTGGCTCAAAAAACAAGACACAGATCATCTTGGAGCATCTGGTAGGTTTCAAAGTATCACAAGAGTTGTGATAATGTTTTGGGATAGTTGAAGGATTTGAAGCCTTTTATTTTCAAGGTTAAAAATCATTGGAACATTTCCAGATGAGTAGTCTGATGGACTTGTACATAACAAAGTAGGCATTTCATCCAATGATGGGTCTACAAAGGGAAGAGAGCAGTGGAAAGTTGATTTCTCTGGATCTTGAAGTTATTCATTTGACAATTAAATGGTCCATATTGAAGTATTTCCTAATTATGGTGGAAACCTGGTGATCAAGAGAGAGAGAGAGAGAGAGAGAGAGAGAGAGAGAGAGCTGTCCATGTAAATGCACACATCTCTTATGGCTGTATCTGTCTAAAAAGGATTTTCACTTTCAACATATGATATAGGAGCAGCTTCTTTGCTGAATGCTACTTTGCTGTGCTTTTTTGCATTTAGATTGAGACTGTTTTTAGCACACCAGGTATGTGCATATTCTAGCCCTAGTTGTATTAGTGGATGAGCGGGTAACAGTGCCCAGCTTGCAATAATCAGCAAATATGGCCAACCCCACTTCTGGGATATTGTCTTGAATATTTGCAAAATAAACGCCAAACAGAAAAGTGTCCATCACTGGTCCTTGTGATAGCCCATTAGTCCATAGGTTAAGACGAGAGTACTAAGCTAACGACTCAACAACCTTTACAACCCTAACAATATTTAAACTAAGTTTCTCAATTTTCAATAGCTAGGTGAGTGAAGTTCACAGAGGTATGAGCCTAACCTATGCTATGATATCGAATATCAACTGCCTCTGTCCATGAGGGACATGGGTGTTACCCCAGAAGTAAATTTATGATTACGCATCCATTGATCTAGGTTGCACTTGAAGAGGGTCAGTGAAGGGCTTTGCTTCACAGTAATGGGAAGCTTGTTCCAGAGAAGGGGTAGTTTCTGAGAGCTATATCTATCTCTCCAACATGATTTATGTCAGAGGCTAGGTTAAGATCCCTGGAACTAGTGACTATTGTGCATTGGGGCTGGATCGGAGACTACTCTACAGGTCAGACACAGATTGCTCCTTAGTAATCTGGAGGAGAAAGAATACAGTGATAGGGCTTTCAGTCTTTCAGTGTAGGACTTTTTTTTTATTCCCTGTATCTTGCTTGTGGAAAACCTCCAGGGTAACTCCAGCTGTTGCAGATGTCTGATGAGATACATAAAAAAGGGTGCATTGCACTCAGTTATTGGTTTGATGAAGGCCAAGTACAATGGAATTATAATGTCCTTTGTTCTGGATGCAATGCCTGTACTTATGATATTTGCCACATAGAAAGACTTTCTCACCACTATGGAGACATGGTGGTCGAAGTTAAGATTACTATCAACTTGAGTACCAGATCATGTACATCTGGGTCTACTCTTAGGGGGTGTTGTCTATATTGTAATTAGCTGGAGTATAAGCAAGTTAAAATACAAAGCACACAGAAATCTGATCCAATAACCAATTTACCAAATACAATCTGGCTCTAATAACATAAGCGAGATACTGTTCTATCTATAGATTTGCTACAGCCACATAGACTAGGATGGCATACTGATCAGTAAGACTGCTGAGCCTTTATCCTAATAATCCAGTCCCCTATATCACCATTCTAGACTGCGTTTCATTGTCCATTGCCCACAACAACTGCTTTGCAAGAAAATTAGTATTTCTTATTTACATGCACGCACACACACACACACACACACACACACACACACACACACACACACACACACACACACACACACACACACACACATGCACACATGCACACACGCACACACACACACACACACACACACACACACACACACACACACACACACACACACACACACACACACACACACACACACTCCCAATATTCTAAAGGAAGAATGGCAGAATTCTCCAATTACCAACAACTTTCTTTATAGCACCGAAGTACTGCTACCACCACTCTAATTTGGTAGAGACTCCACACACCAACAATCTATTACTGTTGATTCAGCCAAAGTATAACAACATTTTATTTCACTTGTTTGTAGATGGAAGCAATCTAGCTAAGTGGAAGCCATGAAGCCATCTTGCTAAGTAGAAGTCACAATAATCTCAACCTGCAGTGATAAATAATGGTAACCCTAGAGACATTCCAGTGTGGCATAGAGAGATAAAGCCCTGACTACAACTCAGCCAACCCAGGTTCAATTAGTGGTCCAATTGACTGCTGCAGTAGCAGGGTGGGATAGGGGAGTCCATCCAGGGGAAGAGGGCAATTTCATGGCTGCTCCTGTCAGTGATCTCTGGTGTAAACTGGGGACATTTACACAGGGGCAAAGTCCAAATTGAGAAAAGTATGTGAACATGACTGAATTTTGAAGAGAATTGGTAAAACACCATACTTCCTTACTGCTCACCTGCCCTTTGGGCAGTTCCATGCAGTCTAGTGTATGTTAGCCCCCTCCCCCCTGCCAGCAGAAAGTGATAGTGATACTCTCTTGATGACCTTACTTTCCATGACTGTCCCCAGCTTAATCAGGTTGTCAAAGGAGGTAAAAGAGCTGGGAGACCTGGTTTTGGGTCGGACATAGGAAGAGTATTAAAGATCAACAAAAATAATGATTATAGCCCTTTTTCAAATACTAAACTGCAATAATATACATACTAGGCTTAACAGCTTAAAATTGATGAACAGAATTTTACTTAAACAATCAAAAGAGTGCTAATACAGATTAAATATGCAGAGGTCAAAACAATAGATATCAAAAAGACAAATAGTCAATTATGCTGACAACAATATTTAAAGAAATGTCTAATCTGATTCTAGCTTAATGAATCTGAATGCTTACTCTTCTAAATTCATGGAATACACAAGGCAGAATTACAACCTTATAGTGTTGTGGCCTACTTAATATCTTATTGAGACTAAGGCCAAGACAGTTTTCTAGTCCCAGCCCCAAACACATACACACACATACACACACACACACACACACACACACACACACACACACACGCACACGCACACACATACACACACACACACACACACACACACACACACACACACACACACACACACACACACACACACACACACACACACACACATTTGCTCCTGGCTCTTGTACAGAGGTCATCAGAGTACATAATTGTCTTTTCCTATCAAAACCAGATGCAATTGTGTTGCATTATCTCCTTTCCCATACAGAGGAACAATGGACTAGCTAAAACAAAACTTCTGTTAAGTGTTTGTGTATTAATAACTACCTCCTTTCACAGTAGTGGGGAGCTGCTTTTTAAAATTGTATTGTAATTACATTTATAACCCTCATAGTATTCGATCTCTTCACCCTTGTGTGTTACTTATATGCAATCAATTAGGTCCTTCCTGATAAACTGCAGAAAGTTACATTTTGCATTTCAAATGAAAGTTTCATGCATTCCTTCCTCTCACCCCCTTTCTCATATTTCTAGAGAAATGTTGCAAAGTTAAACACAACATTCTGCTACATGAATACACATTACTTTACAAAAGTGTTGCCAGTGTGAAATACAAGAGAGAGAAAATAATGTTGCATCTGTGAGTTTTCTCAAGCCTGCTCCTATGATCAGCATAGCTATCAAAACATTTTTCACTGACAAAGATAAAATTGCACATTACTATCAATATTAAGCTACTTGTAAGTTTCTATATACAGAATGACAGTGTTAGGGCTAACATATACCACCATGCTATCTGTATCATGCAAGGAATTTTACTGGGGATTGTCTATGGACAATTAAGCATTGCCTTTTATACCCAGACATGCTGTGTTATTTCAGTCCATCACATTGCAAAAGCTTTACTTTCTCCGAGGAGAACGTATATCATTTTCTTTTAGGTTATGGAATGCAATACATAAAAGGTAGAAATCTGTGTCATCTTCTGTTTGTTTAACTTATCTATCTAAAAATATGATCATTTCTGCTACTTGAAAAGTAGCACAATTAAAATTCCTTGTAATAACTAAGGCCAAAGAAAACCCAGATTCAATGGTGAGTTAAACATTGTATTTTCTGTGAATGGTGTTCAAATAATGATTTTACTAAAATTTATTATGTAGTGCACATCTACCTTTAATGAAAAAAGCATGATCTATGTGCCTGACATAATTAATTTCCTTGGCAATAAAACAAGAACATGTAACATTGCACAGACCTATCCAGAGACTGAGAAAATATCCCAATATAATCAGTGTTAGGGCCACTGTGTACCTGAAAGTATTTAAGACTGAAAGGCTTTAGATTTCCATTTTCTTTGATTTCTTTGTTGAAAACATGGTGATCATATGACAGAAATGATACCATTTTTATTGATCAGTAGAGTATTAATATTTTTATATTCGCTTGTAATGACAAGATTTCATACCAGGTTAGTCCAGTCAAGGTAAACATTGTGACCATATGACAGAAGTTATACTCTTTTTATTTATCAGTAGAGTATTACTATTTTTATATTTAGTTGTAATGATAAGATTACATACCAGATCAGTCCACTCATACTTGTCCAATCTCTTCCAGACAATGTCTATTGTGTGCTATATACATATAATTGTATCATTTCTATTTGTCATCTTTTAGTAAAACTACACCATTTTGTCTTTGGATACTCTTCTCATCAGTTTAAATTTGTAATAATATTTGTGATTTTTCTAATGGTACATGTAAACATAATTTGCCATATTCATTCACAAAAATCATTGAAAAAAACATCTCCAGTATCCTGCTCCATTGTAAGGTCCAATGCTGCCACTTCTAGAGTGATCCAAATAGTTTACATATCTACTTGATTCATGCATCAGTTTTATAGACATATTTGGGTTTCTTGCTCATCTCATATGCTTCCCAAGTGTAGACATCCTTGGCACACATGAGCTGGCTTCATTTCTATCTTTATGTATTTACTTTTAGTGATCGTTCATATTAAAACTTGTATAAAAACATATAAACTTAAGCTGATTTTTACTGGTACTTAAGTCAGATGGTGTGCATCTTTAGTGGTGCACAAAGCCAGCAAGTTTGTACCTCCCTGCACATATATGAATTAATCATATATTATTATGTCATATGCTGCAAGGGTGGCAAATTATTTAATAATGTCCCTTGACTCTTTTCCTGGCATAAAAACTAAATATAAATAGTTTATAAATTCAGTCTTCATAGAGGGAAAATAATTGTATCTATTGCCATGGTCCTGTATTAAATCCTCAGGGCATCATATATTTTGGAAAATGTTAGCCAAGACTTTCTTCACTGCAAGATAATCCCAAAAATGTAGATACCTGCTTTGTTAATCATGGTGTGCCCTGAAGGGATATTACAAGGGCTTTTGCTATGTCATAAGACATGAAACATCATAATGCTTTTCACTGAGTGTTTAAGTGATTTTATATTTTAGAAAACTATATTCATAATCAGTTATGTGACTAGCAAATGCTTGTGATTTCAAAATACCGATCAAAACAGAATATGGGTGACAGTAA
>NC_056726.1:713961374-714073874 GCF_019279795.1 Protopterus annectens
TTGGAGATGGAATTTTTAATATCTTTATTGAAGTAAAAGGTACGGCTATGGGGGCTACTTTTCCCCCCATTTATGCCGACCTTTTTATGGGGTATCTTAAGGCCCAATATATTTATATTGACAGTTTTCCTTTTTCGACACAGCTTGTAATGTGGCATCGATACCTAGATGATTGTTGGGTTATATTGCAAGGGGGATTGGATGAATGGGAAAACTTTAAATTTTATTTAAATGGCAGTGAGCAGTGCATTAAATTTATTGGGAAGCTGGATTTATTTACAGTTGATTTCCTGGATGGTAATGTCACCAAGGTGTTGGATGGTACAGTAGTTACCACATTACACAGGAAACCCTTTTCTAAAAGTTCTATTTTGCATGCTCATAGCTGCCACCCAGCCCATACCATCAGAAATATTCCGGCGGCACAATTTCAGAGAATCAAGAGGATTTGTTCTGCCCCTAGTGAGTATGAGAAACAGGCTTTGGGACTAAAAGAAAGGTTTTATGTCCAAGGATATCCCAAAAATGTGGTAGATAATGCATATAAGGGTTTAAAGAAGACAAGCAGGACAGCTTTGTTGCAGGATACTAATTTTCCTAGACAGTCTAGGTCCACGGGTATGAGGTTTATTACTACTTATGCTAGTAATACCTTTAAGATTAAGGAAGTCATCTCCAAGTATTGGCATGTATTATATTTAGATCCACTTTTTTCTACTATGCCACAATCAAGATGTGAGTTTGGATATAGGAAAGGAAAATCTGTAGGACAATATTTGTCCTCTTTTAAGAAAGGCCAAAATCCTAATACAGAGACATCTTCTACCACAACAGGTAGTACATACTGTGGGCATTGCAAAATTGTAAGTTGATGTCCAGGACGCGTTCCTTTACTTCAGTTAATACTTGGAAAGTCTATGATATTAGATGCCTCATTAAATGTACAAGTTTGTGGGTCATATATATATGGCAGTATGTCAGTGTGGGGCATTCTATATAGGACAGATGTCATGTACATTGAAGCAGAGAATAGCCCTACACATTAGTGACATTAAATGTAAAAGGACAAGTAGTGCTTTGTAAAAGCACATTTTGGTGCATCCTACAGCACATTTTGTGTTTGTTGGAATAGACATGATCACGACACATGTTACTAATGAAACAGCAAGGCATAATATATTGACTAATAAGGAACGTAGATGGATTATTAAACTAGGGGCGCTTTTCAAACTAGGCCTTAACGACCAGTGGTGAATTTTGTTATTGGTTGCTTGGGCCTTCTCTATCCATTATAGATATAGTATTTAATTAATTTAATTATTTAGTTGGTCTATTGAGGTACTAGTATAGGGTGGTTTGGGGACAGTAGTACATCTTTTATTTTTGGTACTATAAGATGGTTCGTTTAGTTATTGAATAAATTTATGACATGTTTTGGTTTATATTGAATGATTACATGCAGTTAGTAAGGTTTATATATAGGGTAGGTTATTGCACGCATGTATTAATATATGTGTCTTTTCTTATATATTTAATACTTAATTTTGCATATTGTTGCAAACAATTTTTTGCATTTAAGTATTTATGTGTGTTACATCCATGTTAACAAGGGTATATTTGTTTAGTTAAATTAAGAAGTATGTTGTTAGATTGGTGTTTGCTGAATTGTATGATCTTTTTGGGAGTTATGTGACTTTAAATGTGACTATTGGTGTTGTTATTTAAATCAGGGCATAAATGCAGTTAAGCACACACTGATGACACTTTCGAGCGAAACCGGTCTGTGGGGCAGACTGTGCTAGTAATAAATGCTTTATACCATCGTGTTGCCTCCTGTTATTTCTGAGTGCTGGATGTATTTTTCGCACACACACACATATATATATATATATATATATATATATATATATATATATATATATATATGTATACATGTTTACCACCATGTGGTCAACCGGTGGATGGTCGAGCCCAAATTTCCAAAAGGAGTGAAGCAACATCACACATTTGCAAACACAGATGTTATGAATTGCAAACTCCAGTCCCCTTTTTGACCCATGGTAGCACTTGTTTCTCGATGTAGAGGGGTCGGAAATGTCATATTCGTTGTTTTTGCGACATTCCCACTATTCGACATGCAAGGATTCGCTAAATATATTCGGACATATATAAGTTCAAGCACTGTGTGCTCGACCATATGGCAATAAACCTAATATATATGTATATATATATATATATATATATATATTTATGTGGTTTACTATCAAATACTTGAAATGCACTTCATTTGTTCATTTTAATGGCCCACAATGACAAAAAAGAAAATGTTCTTACATCGACATGTTCAAATTCCTTTCCCTGATGTCAGTAGTCAACATTATACTACATACCAGAAGGTGACATCAGACACCCAGGATGTCCAGTTCAACGTGCCATGAGTATTTCACCTCAGCAGCACATGCTTTTACTGTTTTACAGGGGGGCAAGCCCCCTGCACCCCCACCCCCTGTAAATTAGATATACCAACTCTGAGATCCCACTACAGTGAGTAAAAGAGTAAAGTCCCTGATCCTCACTGTACCACACTCTCCATTCACAATACCATACTCAGACTACCAAATCATGTTTCTCTTTTATTATTGTGAGTTTGTAGCAGTCTGGTTCGGCACTGTGCATCTTTGAAACTGTGCTTTCCAGCACTTGCCATTCGATCACCTGCAGTTTAAGCTTTTCATAGTAAACCGATATATATATATATATATATATATATATATGAAATTAGACAGAAGTAGATATTTTCTACTCTAAAATACTAGGAATAATTTGAAAATTATTAATAAACATATAAATTAATGAGTGTGTTCCTGTCTTCCTGTAAAATGTGTTTACTTGAATTCATTAGGCATAAGGAGGAAACACTAATCAAAATAGGTTATAGCCAAACTCATACATTTATATATATATATATATATATATATATATATATATATATATATATATATATATTTTTTTTTTTTAGTTGTTAATTTGCAAAATGTATATATTTTTGCATATTATAAATGGATATAGTAATTTAAAATATATTGCATAATAGATTTGTTTAGTTTCTGTTACATGTTATTTTTTTTTTTTTTGTAAGGAAAAAAGAGGGTAGGACCACCACGAAATAAAACATAAACAAAATTTATTCAGATAAATGAGCACTTTCACGTGCTACCAAGGCACACTTCTTCAGATTTTATTAATCATTTCAAGTATCTAGCTATATATATATATATATATATATATATATATATATATATATATATATATATACTCTACACTAATTCAATTAAATACAATTAAACACACCTCACAACATAATTAATCATCCACAGAACATCCATTAAACAATCACTATGTCATCAACTCAATACAAATACAAATAGGCTTCACTAGATAAAACTAGATAAATAAAACTAGTGGGCCTTTTCTAAAAGTATATATATTTATGCAAAGGCAATCGTTCATTACTTAGCCATTGTTAATCAAGCCTTCAGTATTAAGAGTATCATGTATAAAAATAAAAAACGTATATATATATATATATATATATATATATATATATATTTATATATATATATATATGTGACCTTCCCTTTCCATGGATCTAACATTTGGCATAGAAGAATTATATGAAATACATAATTAACCCAAAGTGAAAAAAAATATATATATATATATATACAAGAATAAATCTATATAGAAATATGTTGAACGTATATATAAATAATATCGAATAAGAATATTAAAAGTACAATTGTCATTAGTTAGCCATTTATAGGCACAACAATCATCAGTACATCTAACATTAAGATAAAATAAAGATATACTAAATATATGATATAACATATAAAAATAAGATATATATACATAAAATATTGAATAAATATATATACATTAAATAAGATAGGACATATTATCCACAATAGATATTAATAATAATCCATGTATCTTATAACAGAAATATCTGTTAAATTATTCAGATATTACTATTAAGATATCTGGCTATTTATGTCTATGGGCCACAAGTACCGGTTTTATACTAATAAATTAATTAAGACCCAGATATACATGTGCTCTTAGTTTAACAATCCAACATAATTCTATTGAATCTAAATAATTCATATTATATATCATAAAATGTATATATTTTTACATATTATAAATGGATGTAGTAATTTAAAATATATTGCATAATAGATTTGTTTAGTTTCTGTTATATGTGTGTAAAAAATATAATATGCAGGGAATGCTATAGTTGCATTCAAAAATCAGGAAAAACATAAGTTTATTAAGCACCCCTAAGCACTATTAAGGTCTAGTCTCATGCTAGTGATTAATAGTGTACAGTGCTGTCTGGCACAGAACAGTGAGAGAAGCTTAAACAGCTTAAAAAGCATTATATACTTCTATCTACCATACTTATAAACAAACACATGTCAGAACAAAGAGCTTTTAAAGTCATCAGGTCCCATTAGAGACAATTTATTTTTGCATAGTGTATGTAGTGCCTTTGGTAGCATTAATTATTTTACTGGCTTTCAAAGTCTTAGAAAGCCAGTAAAACACTTTGTACTCATATGCTTTTTATCATGTCATTGGTATTTCATAGATCAGATAAACCTCAGTTCAGACAAAGAATTATTATTTGGTGTCACTGATCTTATTATGTGTTTGAGACATGGATGCCAAGGTTCACCTCATGATCTTTTCTGTAGAGCTCATTTTCTTGATATCCGTGTCTTGAATGCTTAGTAAGTTGTTTATGATTAGATGATAATCAGATTTATAGGTTCATAGGTGTGTACTAGGCTAATGGCCCTGGAGCCTTTAAAAGTCTAGCCCATAGGATTACCCTGGCATCGTGCCACCCAACCTTAGTTCATAGTGCCTCTGTCGAGTAGAGCCACTGGAGTGATCCCCTGGGTGATCAAGATTTCTCTTGAAGAGGGCCAGTGAGGTGCTCTGCTTGACATTTATGGGAAGTCTATTCCATAGCATGGGCAGTCTCTGGATTATGAACCTGCCCCTCCAGCATGTTCTGTTGATTGTGGTAATGAGGTTGAGGTCTCTAGAGCATGTAGTGCAGAGGGATTGGGATTTCTTTAGATGTAGCATTTCTAACAGAGCTAGGTCAGACATGGCTTTGTAAGTCAAGCAGAGATCGCCTCTAAGTAGGCGATATGAGACAGAGAATAGTTGGAGTTGTTTGAGTCTGTCCATATAGGACAAGTGTTTAAGGCCTAGGATCCTCTTTGTGGGGTACGTTTGTGGCCTCTCCAGATGTTATAGGTGTCTAGTGAGGTACATGCCAAATGGGGCATTATACTTGATGATTGGCCTAATGAGGGAAGAGTAGAGGGAGACAATGACCTCTTTCTTCCTGGATGCAAAACCCTTAGTAATGAGATGTGCCACATATAAGGACTTTCTGACCACAGTGGCAACGTGGTGGTCAAAAGAAAGGTTGCTGTCAACCTGTGTTCCCAGATCTGTTATAATGCCTTCTGTATTCAGTGGACTACCATCAATGTGGTAATTCAAGGGAGCTGGGTTTTTCCCAAAGGGGATGAAGACACATTTTTTGGTATTGAGCTTATGGCCATGGTTCTGACGCCAGTTGTTGGTCTCATTGAGGCCTTTCTGTAGGATGTCAGCATCACTACTAGGGGAGTTAATAACTCCCAACTTGCAATCATCTGCAAACTTTGTCATCCAGAGTCCCTTCGTGTTGGCCTGGACTTCAGAGAAGTAGATACCAAACATGAGAGGACCCAGGACTGAACCCTGTGGGACTCCACTCATGACTGGTCAGCAGTCTGACTTGAAGTCAGCTACTTTCACACTGTGGGTTCTATCTGTGAGCCACTTTGCACCCCACCTAGTGATATAGGGGTTGCTGCTAGCTTAGTGAGTTTTTCTATGATTCCTGAGTGGGGAATGGTATCAAAGGCCTTGGCCAGATCAAGGTAGGCTGTATGAACCATGTTACCTTCATCCACAGCTCTGGTGACTGACTCAAAGAAGTCACCCAGGTTGAGCAGGCATTATCTACCCTTCACAAAACCAAGCTGTGTGGGATCCAGAGTTTGGAGATTCCCTGTATCCTTTATATATATTTACCCCATATTTATGCACCTTTCAATGCTATTAAACTCTAGCCCCATGTCAGAAAAGAATCCACAGAAACAGCAGCAAGGAGGCAGAACAGCTGTAAAAGCTGGAAACAAATAAGATGGCCAAACATCATTTTTGTGTGTGGTAGCCCCAAGTATATTGCATATTCTAAACCTGGTATAGGATCAAAGAGTCACATTGCTTCCGGACACTGTATATGGCTGTCAGAGCTGTAAAACAGTTTGCACTCCTGTATCTTCTTTTTTTCCCCTTTTATTTTTTCTATTTGGGTTATAGTACATTGGAGCAGAGGCATAGTCAGGGTGGGGTGAAGTGGTCTGCCACCAAGGTTGCAAGATGTCAGGCTGTACAATCCTCAGTATTGCCGTTATATTTCTAAACCAATATTGCATTTGTAAAGCACTTCAGCACTCCATGTTTGGTCAAGAGTGGCCAAGCACAGATAATGCATTTTTAGTCATGCCTGAAGCTACTGTGATGCTTTTAGCTCTTGCAAGCTGCTTTTTACATTTGTATGAAGCTGTTTACTACAGTTTAAAAGAAGAAAGGGGATTTTTTTCTAGTCCTTAACTGCAAGAAAAACTTTTCATGTATTTGTTTTTAAGGTGCCCCCAACCTAGAACTGAGGGATGCCATACTGCCGAATGGCACCAGATGTTGATAAGCAAGCTACAGTGCTACACTGGAGCTTCTAAACGTCCATTTTGTACAAAGTCTTAACTTGGCATCATTGTGTATGTTATTCTGTGCTCTCATAGTAAATTTCTTGACATCCATTTCTCAAGCATATGGCAACTCGTCTACGATCAAATACTCAGTTATATTCTCTAGATTGCAAACTCATAAATATGAATATTAATAAAATAAACATTAAATAGTTGTCATCAAAGAAGATTCAGAAAATGAGCTAAATACATTAAAGAGCAGCTGTGACTGTGTTTTACATAAGAGACAAAAATGTGGTCAGTACAGCTGTATCTTAGCAATATATTATATAATGATTACACGTAACATCCTTTCTTGCCATGTATTAGCCTGCTCAAATAATTTGTTTTTGTATTTTCCTATTGATTGTTAAGGTTTACTACATAAAAGTTTTGGAAAAGGCCAGTTTGACTGAAAAATTGAAGAATGTAGGAAGCTAAAAAGACTGGGGAAGAGTTTGTCAATTTAATCTGAAATTGTCCGTTGGATAATCATTTTGGGAGCATGTGGCTTTAATTACCGGTATTTATGTTTCATAAGAGTCTGATTTGTAAGTGGAACTTTAATGTTCAGACATATTAGGGACTCTTCAGGCATGAATAATGTGGAGATCCAACTATGTAACACTGGATGTGGGTATGTAAAGCTTGCCATACAACATCAGTACTATGCTAGGGTTCATAATTTCTTTATTTTAATGAATTGTTTTATTCTGGAATAATTTATGAAGCTACACATTCAGTTTTTTATTGTATGGGTCAAAAGGACAGAGAATTAAACCTCATTTGAACTTTTACAAATGAGTCCCTGTGCTAGTAATTCCTCTGCATTAAATAATAAAATAACACTTCAAGGAAGTAATATCAGCCTTGTATCCTTGCTTATTTCCTTTTACTTTAAGAGCTGTTGTAGACATTCGTACTCTCTCCCTTCTTTGGAGAGTAGTTGGTATACTGTTCATACTTATTTGTGTTCTACATTTAGATGGCTTATATTATACAATACAGACCCATTTACACAGACTTATTAGGCAAATGTTCTTCAGGAGTCAGCTACATCTAAGCTTAAGAGATATTTTTTTGATTATGACAAGCTTTCCTACAGTAAACTTTTTCTTTGAAGTCTACACTCCTTGCATCCAAACAAATTTTTACTAGGGTGCTTCAGTTTTCTCCAGCCAATTAAAGGCCTTCCATTAAATAAACCTGCCTGCATGGGTAATTAGTAGTTGAGTACTCTTTGTGTGCATATGTGTGCATGTTATGTGTGTGCGTGTGTGCGTGTGTGTGTTTCTGTGTGAGTTCGTGTGTGTGTCTATGTATGTTTGTGTATGTCTGCATAAGAATGTATATGTGAGTGAGCGTGCATGTGTTTAAATAAAGTCAGATATGTGTTTAAATAAAGTCAGATGTCCACAGCCACTTTAACCATTTACAGTCTGCATTGTACAAATGCAAATTAAGCTTACAGGGGACTTATCGAAGCAACATTATCAGTTCATTAGACTTATCTTTACAAAGTTATCAATCAAGTGTTGTTTTCTTTTAAGCAAAGGAGGGAAGGAAAAAAGATGCTTTGACATGGCCTGAGCAATAATATCCAATGAGTAGGAGATTTTATTGGAAATCCACTGAAACATCACTTTATTTGCAAAGCTGTATATCTGCACAAATAAATGTTTAATAGATTTATGAAACAAAAACAGCATTTTGATTTCTTTCTCCTGTTATCAGGAATTAACCAACAAAAATCAGGTGTCATTTTTCTTGTTTCTGAGTAAGTGAAGACAAATACTCTCAGGTGATATGTTAAAGGAGTTACATAAAGTTTAGATTGCACAATTATTTTTTTTATTTTTGCTGAGATACCTTAGAAACACGGGCCACTCTAGCACTGCATAGTCAGAAGTATGCTCAATCGCTTCTATATAATGAGACACTTATCAAACTGCATGAAGAAACACACACACACAGACACACACACACACACACACACACACACACACACTTGGCATATTAATGTGTTGACTGATGTATGCATTAAAAATACTTAATAAAAACCTTTATGTTGTCTCAGTGCAGTAGGTATGACAACAATTCATTATGTATAAATGTTTAATAATAAAGAGATAAACACGCATGTAAATATGTTGTCACTGATTGGATGCAAATGACAACGGTGCTTGTTAATGATTCAAACAAACATTGTTTTGTATGAAAATATATATGGGGAAAATACCTAGCTGAAATAATATTTTCTAAGTGTTACCTGGTCTAGTTTACAAAAAGCACATTAAGAATCTTTATCTAAAGGGGATGGATTAACACCAAATGAAAAGTAAGTGTAATAAGCAAACTAGTATAAGTCAGTTGAACACCAAATGGTCATTAACAGCTATACTTCTTGTCTGTCCAACACTAGAAAATAATGTTTATGTACAGGGATCTTAGACAGTGCATAATGTTACAGGAATCTAACATAAAGAAATAATTCAAAGGCAGCAGAATTTCAGCATGCCAAACTATTAGTAAAAACATTAGAAAAGTAGTTAGAAGTCTTCATAATGACACAACTAAGTTAAAACATCATGTCTGAGAATAAAACAAATTGCTGGAACTTATTGCTACAAATAGATCGAGTATAAGCAGGAAGTGGAAGAGTTGCAGTTTACATACTCAAGAACAGTCAGCAATAAACTGCCATGCTACCTGCTTTAGTCAGAACATCAAGGTGATCATCCACTTCCAGATGAAAATATCACATCAGTCTTCTGAACTCTAGTTCATTGCTGAGGACTAGATCTGCTGCATACAGCTAGTATGGTTAAGTAGTGGACTATAGGTGAAATTTGAGGGATACACTTCATAAATGGCATTGGTAAGCCTCATAACATGTTAAAGCAGATAAATGAAAAATATGATGATGTCTTCATAGAAAAAAAAGTATTTTCTACTGCCCTTTGAGCAATAGAGAAAAAACAGTGATTCTTTACTTGAAAATACCTTCTCATGGAAAAAATTTGAAAATATCAGAATAATGTAACTTGTGAATTTTTTTTTTTTTTTAATTAATCGAAAATAATTATTTCCTATTGGTTGAGATGAGTGGTTTGTCCTGGAAAATTCTGTATGGCACATCTCATTAAATGTTTTGAAAAGCATGCAGTCATAACACAAACGACACACTCTCACACACACACACACACACACACACACACACACACACACACACACACACACACACACACACACTTGGCATATTAATGTGTTGACTGATGTATGCATTAAAAGTACTTAATAAAAACCGTTATGTTGTCTCAGTGCAGTAGGTATGACAACAATTCATTATGTATAAATGTTTAATAATAAAGAGATAAACAAGCATGTAAATATGTTGTCACTGATTGGATGCAAATGACAACATTGCTTGTTAATGATTCAAACAAACATTGTTTTGTATGAAAATATATATGGGGAAAATACCTAGCTGAAATAATATTTTCTAAGTGTTACCTGGTCTAGTTTACAAAAAGCACATTAAGAATCTTTATCTAAAGGGGATGGATTAACACCAAATGAAAAGTAAGTGTAATAAGCAAACTAGTATAAGTCAGTTGAACACCAAATGGTCATTAACAGCTATACTTCTTGTCTGTCCAACACTATAAAATAATGTTTATGTACAGGGATCTTAGACAGTGCATAATATTACATGAATCTAACATAAAGAAATAATTCAAAGGCAGCAGAATTTCAGCATGCCAAACTATTAGTAAAAACATTAGAAAAGTAGTTAGAAGTCTTCATAATGACACAACTAAGTTAAAACATCATGTCTGAGAATAAAACAAATTGCTGGAACTTATTGCTACAAATAGATCGAGTATAAGCAGGAAGTGGAAGAGTTGCAGTTTACATACTCAAGAACAGTCAGCAATAAACTGCCATGCTACCTGCTTTAGTCAGAACATCAAGGTGATCATCCACTGCCAGATGAAAATATCACATCAGTCTTCTGAACTCTAGTTCATTGCTGAGGACTGGATCTGCTGCATACAGCTAGCATGGTTAAGTAGTGGTCTATAGGTGAAATTTGAGGGATACACTTCAAAAATGGCATTGGTAAGCCTCATAACATGTTAAAGCAGATAAATGAAAAATATGATGATGTCTTCATAGAAAAAAAAGTATTTTCTACTGCCCTTTGAGCAATAGAGAAAAAACAGTGATTCTTTACTTGAAAATACCTTCTCATGGAAAAAATTAGAAAATATCAGAATAATGTAACTTGTGAATTTTTTTTTAATTAATCGAAAATAATTATTTCCTATTGGTTGAGATGAGTGGTTTGTCCTGGAAAATTCTGTATGGCACATCTCATTGAAGGTACTGAAAAGGATGCAGTCATAACACAAACGACACACTCACACACACACGGCATATTAATGTGTTGACTGATGTATGCATTAAAAATACTTAATAAAAACCTTTATGCATTAAAAGGACTTAATAAAAACCGTTATGTTGTCTCAGTGCAGTAGGTATGACAACAATTCATTATGTATAAATGTTTAATAATAAAGAGATAAACAAGCATGTAAATATGTTGTCACTGATTGGACGCAAATGACAACAGTGCTTGTAAATGATTCAAACAAACATTGTTTTGTATGAAAATATATATGGAGAAAATACCTAGCTGAAATAATATTTTCTAAGTGTTACCTGTTCTAGTTTACAAAAAGCACATTAAGAATCTTTATCTAAAGGGGATGGATTTACACCAAATGAAAAGTAAGTGTAATAAGCAAACTAGTATAAGTTAATATAATAAGAATGAAGAAAACGGGGGAAGGGAGCTAGAAAGAAAGAGAGGAGACAGGAACAGAAAACAGAGGCATACATTATAATTTATGATGTTTGGGAAAAGTAAAATGATTCAGAATATGAGAGAAGCTTGATAATTAGAGGAACAATAGAGGGCTTCTAAACAGAAATGGTGGTCGGGTTCATGGTGGCCATAAAGGGGTGAAGCCATGGTTAGAATCAATAGAACTGAACTTAACAAGAATCCTGGGCACTGCAGTAGCCATTTGGGGCAGGAAAAAAATAATAACGATAACCTACTCATCTGCTTTGAGGAGAGTTGGGACGATGCTGAGATGAGCCTTCCTCATGATCCCCAGTAGAACCCAAGAGGCAAAGACAAGGAGGCATTAGCAGATGTTGAGGTAGTCATGGTAAAGGAGGACTTCATGACTGTGTAGATGGAACAACACTCATGCAATGTCCATGTGCATGACCAGTAGGTACCTTCATTCAACATGCAAGAAGGAAAAGGTATTCTTTCAGAAAAATCCCTAGGCCAAAAAAATGATGGCACAGGTGGCTATCTTATTTTGCAGTCAATGTTTTCTATCAGTAAGCCAGTTATGGTGTCCACTAGCAGGCCATAGTCAAGAAAAGTTACATTGGAGAGGGATGCCCAGAAACTAAGGGGAAAAAAAGATGGTCCCACTTTTGCAGAACACAAAAAAAGAACTTAAAAGTTATAAAGACACAAAAACAGAAAAAAAAAACTTTAGTATGGAATAGGAAAGGGGGATGTGGAGAAAAATGGAATGAACAAATTAAGGGACAGAAGAAACAGTATGTATCAGAAGGAAGAAGAACCAACTGTGTCTTTTTGTTTAATTCTTGTTTGGCTACTTGCCAGTGGGTTAGGTGATCTGATTCAGAGCCCCCATTTCAGCACATTCTTTTCCAGGATGTCATGGGTAATCAGCAGCATTATAACAGCTAACCTTGTGATCCACTGCTGCTTGGTTCCTCATTGCTGTGTTGTTCTAATTTATAACTGACAATGTTATATGGACTATTATGAATGCTGACATGAATAAGACTCAATGACAATTAGCATCACACAATGTTCCCCCACATACCTCCCCGGAGCTGTCCATTAGCTGCTACCAGCTCCTCTCCACATGAACAGGGTCAGATGAACCTATCTCAGCCTCCGCTGGGACTGGTAAGTAGACTGAGCACACTGGTGCAGGGTAATACCATCACCCTATGGCAGCCTTAAAACCCCCAACCAGGCAGAGTTTACCAGACTCTTAATGCTGCTATTGTAGTGAGCCCAGGCAGCCTGCCTCCCTCCCTCAGGATGGGTAAACTGGTATTAGCCATTCACTCCCTTTCTGCAACTCCTGGTCCTTCTGTCCTTATGCTGCTAGTCAAATAGGGGTTTTCTGGGACACAATCGGGACTTTGCCCAACTGTACCATGGGGCTAAATGGCAGCAGCACATCATGCTGACTTTTTTACTGAGTGTAAACTGCCCTGCACTACCTATATGGGAGGGGGTGGGTTGCATACCCCAACAACCAACACCACTAAACATACTATGTTATTGTGCAACTTTAGAATTAAGGGTATGCTTCCTTTTGCCATAGTTCTGCAATATTACTGTTAACATTGCCTATCCCTTAATAACACAGAAGTCCATAAAATCTAATTAAGTAATGCTATTTTGAAGCAACATTGTAAGATTCAACCTCTGCATCCAATTTTTCTCTAAGACTAAAAAAATCTTGATGGTTATATAATTATCGACATAAGGATTAGTCTTATTAATTTTGTAATATGTAAGGGAATATAATTTTCAAAAAAAAAATGTGTTTATAGGTCCATAGTTTCATAGGCATTACTAGACTAATGACCACTAGGGCCCTTACAAGCCTAGCCACGCACTGCAACCCATTTGGGTCCCAAGTATCTTATGGGGGCATGTTAGTAGGCAGGTAGCTAAGGATTTATAGGGGGTGTTAGGATAATACTTTTCCTATTGACAGCATCTGTCCATAAGGGACATGGGGGCCAGACCAGGAGTAAATTTATGATTTCCCATCCAGTTCTCATGTTTTTGTTTGAATAGGGTCTGTTTTACAAGGATAGGGAGCTTATTCTGTAGTGAATGGATCCTTTCGGACATATATATGTCTGGTCAGCATATTCTGATTATGTTGCAAATGATGTTCAGGTCACTGGATCTAGTTTTTCTGGTGCACTTTATTTTACACATATGCAACAGATCCATCAAGGTTGGATCTGAGGAAGCCTTGTAAGCCAAATAAAGATCTCCTTTCAGCAGCCTGTAGTAAACTGAATACAGAGACAGACCCTTTTGGCAATCAGTGTAGGACAGGGTATTCATGCCCTGAATTCTTGTGGTGAGAAACCTTTGTTGACATTTCAACTGCTGCAAGAGTCTGGGTAGATGCATGCCAAAGGGGGCATTGCATTTAATGACAGGTCTGATAATGGCAGAGTACAGTGGTACTAAAACTTCCTTGGACCTGGATGCCATACCCTTACCTATATGTTGGGCAATATAGAATGTTGTTTTCTTATCTTAAGCTACCTGTTTGTCAAAGGCCAGATTGTTGCCTACATATGTTCCCAGATCCCTTACTACTGGGTCGACTCTTAGTGGTGTTTTATTGATGAAGTAATTCATTTGGATTGACAGCTTCCAAAAAGGGCATTATAATGCATTTTGTGGCATTACGTTTTAGGTGATGGCCTTGACATCAGTAATTTAACTGTGTTAAACCCACTTGCAAGATGTTTGTGTTTTGAGGGAATTTATAATAGCTCCCAATTTTCAGTCATCTGTGAACTAGGTGATCCAGAGACCTTAACCTTCACGTCTGAGAGGTAAATGCCAAACAGGAGCATGCCCAGCATAGAGCCCTGGCATACTCCACTGGTGAAATCTCTCTTGGTGGAGATGGTCTCACTGATCCTGACTTCTTGGTTCCTGTCTCAAACCCAGGGTACAATCCTGTGAGTTATGTAAGGGTTTACACCTAGCTTGGAGAGCTTGCCAACAATGCCTGAGTGAGATATTTTATCAAGTGCCTTAGCCAGGTCAAGATACACAGTATGCAATGATTTACCCTTGTCCTTTGCCTTGGTGACCCTCTCAAATAAGTCTACCAGGTTAAGTAGGCATGACCATCTCTTAACAAAACCAAATTGGGATGGGTCCAGTGAATGTAGTTTGTCATTGTCCTTGTTTATTATTACCATGATAATTTGCTCCATGGCTTTGCATATCAGGCTTGTTAGACTGATGGGTCCTGCAGTTCACCGAGTCAGTTGATAGCCACTCTTATAGAAGGGAATGACTGTTGTGGTCCTCCATTCACTTGGAACATAGCCTGTTTCAAGAATGTAGTTGAAGAATGCCTCAAGTGGTCCTGATAAGTCATGGTTCACACTGTCCAGGAGTTGACTGGGGATGTTGTCAGGACCTATGGAAGCAGTATTCTTGGCTTTAGTGAGTGTTGCCAGCATGCTGAAGATAGTTGGAGGAAGAATGTTGGAGGGGATTTCACCTGGTGGAGATGGGGGGTGGGGGGATTGGGGGCTAAGGTTTGAGTTGAATTTATCAGCCAGTAGCTTTACTTCATTACCCTTATTCATGTAGGTGGTATCATTCACCACAAGTTCTGCACACTGCTGTGTTTTACCATGAAGGTTCCAGACATAGCTGAAGAAATCTTCTGTTTGTCCTTAGCCTGCAAGACTATCCTGACTTCATAGTGGGCCTTGATGGACTTAATCAGACCTCTTAGTTTCTTGTTTACTTCCTTAAGACAGCACTTGTCTTTAAGGGAGTTGCTTTTCCTGATTTTGGCTGTGAGTTTTCTTCTTTTACTATATACCCTGTTTAGGTGAGGATTCCAAAAGTGGTGTTTGTTTTTTGTGTTTGTTTTGTGCTTATTTCTGGTAGGTATAGCAGCCTCAGTGCAGCCATTCACATGTTTATTTAGTGACTCTGTGGATAACAGCTGTAGCTATGGTCCCGTGGTTGTGGGGAGACTTGAATTTTGACAAAATGTCACTTAATAGGATGTAGTTTACTTTGAATAGTTCCTGTTACTGTTTTATCTGGATTTTCTGGGCTGTTTACTTCAAATGACACAGCTTTGTGATCCAATCTCACCTGTGAGGATGTGACACAGGTGGGGGGGGGGTGTGCAATGGTCTTCCATGTTGGTGAGCACCAGATCTAGTTTGATCCTCTGGTTGGAGTTTGGGGGTCTGTTCCAGGGTGTTTGTGTTAATAAAGTCCAGAAAGTATTTTGACTGTGAGTTTGAAGCAGTGAACATTTACCAATCTATAGAGGGGTAGTTAAAGTCATCCATGAATAGGGTGTTTGGTTGGATAGTGAATGCCTCCTGTAGGTTTAGGTAAGAGTCATGAGTCTCTGGGGGCATAGATAGTGACCTGTAGCTAGCCATGATATGGTGAGAGACCTTACCTATGGTGACTTGTACATGGATGAGCTCAACTTGAATGTATGTTTGTAGATTGAAACACCTTCACCTTTGGCCCTAGTCTGTGCTGTTGTTAGTAAATGTGTGGAAGCAATGAAGCACTGTAGCCTTGCAGTTCCAGAATACTTTCTATGTTTTTAAACCAAGTCTTAGTCATGACACAGATTTCTATGTTCTCCAGAGTGAGGAAGGATTGAAGGGTGTGGAGCTTTTTGTTTAGGCTGCAAGCACTGAGCAGTATTAACTTAAGTCTGTGTGTAGACTTTTTCACTATGTTGATAGTTTTGTCTTTTTGGCATTGCCTAAAAAGTTTCCAAGTGAGTGGATAAAGTTTTGGCCAGTATCCAAAAGCCCTGCGGGGGAGACAGGTGCAAAGCAGCATGGTATTTTGACCATATTTTCTCATGCTGACAGATATGGAATCATATTGGACTGACACTAGAAAGTAAGACAACTGTTAAAATCAGTCATTTTATGTTCATACTGTAGCATCATTTTGGTGAAGGTAGAATGCCTATCTGTGACACACATTCAGAGAGATACATTATGCCTCTTCTCATATATTACAGTGAGGTATGTCTCAGGTCATGTACACCCACATGGACTATGTTAGAATCATAATGGTACCTGGGGTGCAGTAACCTGAGTGCTTGTGTGATATTCCACATCCTGTCTCCAGATAAGCAATCAACCATTATCTTCTCCTTGTCTAACTTGGTGAGTTGGTCATCTCTGTATCACACAATGGATTTCCCAATGACAAGAGCATTAGATAAAGTGTATGCCTGTCTTAAGGGCTTTGCACTTGGGTCACCATTAGGTATAGGTTTATGTGAGTTGTTTGGTGTTGCTTTTGGTGTATGCTTTAGTAATTGCTGAGGAACAGAGTTGCTATTAGGTAGATTTGGAGGTGTTTGAAATTTGGGAAGGTTTCTTTTAAGCACATCAGTATAAGATAATTTGTGTGTGTGTGTGGTGAGCAGATTGTGAGGGATGTAGTGTGGGAAATTCTGACAACCTCATTTGTATGCAATATTTTTGCCTCCAAAAAAGTTGTGTAGTTACATGTCTCACATACCATGCTATTTTCTTTAATGATTAACTTGTGTGAGAACATGATAACAACTGCTACATTGCCTTAGGATACTCAAATCCACCAAGGTGGCCACGGAGATATTTGGAAATTGCATACCCATGGAGTAGTTTCTGGGGTTAAGGAAAAGATGCTATATAATGTGAGAATATGGTAGTGCTATTTAATGCATGAATTAGCTGATCTAAGCATATTTCCACACAATGCCACACTATTTAACAGGTTTGGGATCTAATCCTAAATTTAAAGGTAGATTTTTACCGTATAGGCATTTGCAATTATACAGGGCACTGCTAAATGCTGCTATCTATCGGACAGCTCCAGGCAGAGAAAAAAGCTTGAAAACTGACTCCTGTGACTTCTAGCCCAAAAAACAACTTCACTTTGAGCTTCCTCCAGTTTTTCACAATTCAGAGAGAACAGATAAAATCATTCTGCCACAAGATGTCTTTTCCTGCAATTTCTTAATGTAAAACACAACAAAAACAGCTCTCAAGTGCGGATTAAACAACAAACAACTACCAGATAGCTAAGTCCCTGGCTAATTCACCCTTCTGCAGAGAGATTTGGAGGCATGCAGACTAGAAAAGACAGCAAACAGAGAAATTACCTTTTTCACACAAAATTAAATAAATGTTTTAATATGCTCAAAAGCAGTAGTGATCACTGTATAAGGCAAGTAGAAGTGCAGTTAATCAAGTAAATATTCTTATCTTAGCTTGGATTACTCTGGATACAGTTGAAACACTGGAAAACATAGCAGAAATCTCTGTTAGTGAATGAAATGAACAGCCTTGAAATTTGCCTGATTTAAAAAAAGAGAAAAAGCATGGAAACTGAATCCTTTGCATTCTAACCAATAAACAACCACACTTAGAGCTTCTTCCACTGCTTCCCAATTCAGAGAGCTCAAGCAAACGCCCTCTGCTACAAGATGTCTAACCCTGGAATCCCTTATTAATGTAAAAGCACAGCAAAAGCAGCTGTCAAGTGCAGATTAAACAGCAAACAACTAGCAGTGCTTCCCAACTCAGATATAACAGGTGATCACCTTCTGCCACAAGATGTCTGATCCTGGAATTTCTTAATGTAAAGCATAGCAAAAGTAGCTCTCAATTACAGATTAAACAGCAAACACCTACCAAACAACTAAGAACCTGGCTAATTCTCCCTTCTGCAAAGAGATTTGGAGGCGCACAGACTAGACAAATGGAGAAATTACTTTTTTTGCCACAAAATCAAATAAATGCTTTTAAAATGCTGAAAAACAGTAGTGATTACTATATAAAGTAGGAAGAAATATTCTTATCTTAGCTTGGATGTATCTGGATGCAGATGAAACACTGGAAAAGCATTGTCAAATTTAAGTTTATTTCTTTCTTTATGAATGTATGTATGAATGTTTTTATCAGTGTAGAACACTGATCCACACAGGCCATTTTCAAATTCATCCTGGTGATATAAAGATTTGAATTAGAAAGAGCACAAGAAAACAGTTGACCATTCACTTCATATAGAAAATATGTACAATAATGCAACAGTGTTATTAATGGTATAATATATCACAACATGAAAATAATTAAGTTAAAGTTATCAGTGATGATTTCTAGAATAACCCTAAGTTGTATAACATAAACATATGAGATAATCTAAATAAATTTGTCGGTGTACTAGGTATGTATGTATTTATTGCATCATCATAGCTTCTTGTGCTCATTTTGAGTTATGTACAGAATTTGCTTCATTTGTGGATGATATACTAGTAGAGAAAGGAGTGAATGTGAAGTACAAGTATGCAGGGCTAAGGCAAGTTCAACTAGTTAGATAATAGGAGAGTGGAAAGGATAGATGAAAGACTGGGCAAAAAGGATATGGATGTTTCTTTTGCACATTTATTTAACAGATAATTGGATAAAAATAGTAAGGCTTCACCTACAACTTGACAATTATAGTGGGGACGTATTGAAACTAGGGTGCTGTACCCTAATGTAAGGGTTATCTCCAATAATGTGCAGATTATCTCATATCTCTTGCAAGAAATGGATCTTGTATTTATTACTGAAACATGTCCTCTGCCATTCCCATTTCACCAAGATATAAGTGTAGTACATTAGAAGGGGTAGGATGGGGTGCAGGATGGCTATTTCCAATGGTCCTGGACCAGAGCTGATACAAATTACATCTAGTCAGACTAGCTCTTTTGAACAAACCCTAGTTACAAGTTGTAGCTTTCTCATTGGCTACCATCCACCTGGTTGTGCAAGGATATACCTGCAAGAGTTTACACACTTACATATTTCCTCACTCATTGGGCATAAGTATTTGCTAGCATTGGTAACTTTAATCTCTAGGTCAAGGTTGAGTGACTCTTGCCTACAAACTAGCTGTATAAAGAAAAGCTTTAAAGTGGCTCAGGTAGTACATCTGCATCAAATAGATTAACTTGAATATTACTCTTGGTATTTCTATTGGTGGTGGAATTAGTCTCTTGGTCCGACCAACTCCTGGTCTACTTTGGTTTGGAATTGTCATGTGGTAGTACCATAAATCCTGATGCTCTGTTAAGCATGTCAGTCCAGAAGTTTTTGTCAGGAGATTATACTAAGCCTCTGAATGCTTGGCAAAGGTCTATAATAATTTCCCATGTAAGATTTTTGGTTATCTTTCTGTAGTCTCTTATGCCCAGTCCTGATTAGGTAGTGTGAACATTGGTTTGAAAGAGATCTCTGCCTTCTATGAAAGAAAGAATGGGGGTTGAAGTATCAATGGCATTTGGAGGGTCTGAAGAGTGGCAACCTTGAACTGAGTGGCACTATGCCACTTATCATGCAGAGATCACACAGAAAAGTAGCCCTTTTATCCACAGTCATGAATAAAACATCAAACTGACCAGTTGTGCTTTTTTGTATGATGGAGATTGTGCAGCCAGGCCTCTCTTTCCATTCAGAAAACATAATCTGCTCTAGCATTTGAATTGATTGTTCATTTCTTCTTAGAAAATGTTGTTCCTATCAAGTAATCTCTCCTGCCATTGGACCCCCAAGGGCTTTATTTTAATGGCAGACTATACAACTCCTGCTCCTTTGATGATGTTTGACAATCCTGATTGCAGTGAGTTTATAAATACCCTTTCTTGTCTGTGGAGCCTTGATGGACAAGGTCCCAATCCACAGGTTATGACCAGTTTTGATGTTCTGGGACATGTGATTTTCCAAATACTGGTTTTGTTCTTGAAGTCTTGATTTTTCCATCTGCTTTGCAAGAGGCCTTTGTTATTCCTACTATAAAAATAATAATAAAAAAATAAATAAAAATAAAATACTCTAGATTCAAGTGTTCATGGCCACAACCAGCACCCTATTTCTAAGTTAAAGTCATAGAAAAGGTTGCCTATAAGCAGGTTTACATTCATTTTGTAGTATGTAGACTCATAGACCCTTTTCATTCTGCGTTTGTCACTCCCAATAGCACAGGGACAGCTCTGATTTGAGTTATTAATGATCTCCTTATGGCCAAAAAACTGTTTTACTATTTAGTATTGTCCTCCTGGATCTCATTGCATCACATAGTTTATTGTTTTTAAATCTCTTTAGTTTATGGATCTACTCAATGTACCTATGTTAAGTTAGTTTTGAATCTATTGGTGTTTTGCTGATAAAACAGCTAAATAAAGTTGAAGATGAAAAATATTGCACCTAAATAGTGTTTCTGTTGAGCCTGTTTAAAATATGTTTTTTTTTTTATTTTGATGATGGAAAAGTGGGGGAGGGATGAATGGATTTTATAGTGGATGGTATAGTGGCATAGAGGATTTTGTTGTCACCTCACAGGAAGAGGGTCTCTGGTTCAGTTCTTGACTGGGGTGCCTTGCAGTCTGCATATATTCCCTGTCTTTGATTGGGTTTCTTTTAGGTGCTTTGGTTTCCTTCCACATTGCAAAGACATGTAATAGGTGGATGGGACACTCTAAATCGACCATATGTGGGACTGTGTGTGTGGTATGGAAGAACAGGCACTTCAGGGCTTATCACCCAGAGGTGTGAACATTAGTTCTAGATGACTGACACTGTTGCAGTGATACCCAGATCTCATGGGCAAACATGGGAAATTGGGTGATGAATGGATTTTATATGTTTAGGGAGGAATTCCCAAATTTATGGAGCAAGAACTAAGAATTGCATTTTGGTTTGATTTAGGGGGTTTGAAGGTTTAGGGTATAGTGAGAAATAGATATTAAACTGCAAGCTGGGTGCCCTTTTGACAGCATACTTGAAAAATAGGGAAGGACTCCAGAATAACTAGTTTAACATTCAGGGTTCCAAGCAGGAGAAGTTCCCTTCACTGATAGCTAGCTATTTGTTTTTTGCTAAAGTGGATCAATGATGTTTTCTTTTTGGGACAAGGGGTATGAATCTGCAGATATTTTCAAAGAGAATTTAAGTGATGTAACATTATTTCTGGAGGCTGAAGCAGTAATAGGAAGTCCATTTTCAAGTTAAGGAAGAAAAATCACTTTACCTATTGCTCCTCTGCCTGTGGGAGATTAAAATAAGATATTATTTAAGCCATAATAGAACCAGTGCATATTTCATTCATGGATATGGGACCAGATTCTTTTCAGTGAATTGATTATTGAATTAAACCTGGAGGCATTTTTATTTTACTTTAAATTCTTGAGTACCAGTGATGTGACTTGACAGATTAGCCCAATGGAGGACAGCAGGAATATTTAGGACAGTGGACTGGACCAAACTATCATGGTACTTGTCACTCATATATCTGGGTGGTAGACTGCTTGGGAGTGGTGGGACTCGACCCCCCCCCTTGCCACCTTGGTCTTCACATATTAGATCTATCCATGACAGGGGGAATGATATATGCATATTTTTGTAACTATGTGTATGTCTATGAGTGTGTGTGTGCATGTGTGTGTGAGTGTGTGTGTGTGTGTGTGTGTGTGTGTGTGTGTGTGTGTGTGTGTGTGTGTGTGTGATATGGTTGCTCTGTATCCTAAATAGAGTGGAGCGCAAGGTGTAGGATTACTTTATGGAGTCAAAAGAGTCAATGTCCAGTCTGAGTTGTGATAGAGGCTATCTGAAGGAAGGGTCTATTGGGGATACAGCCTGTTATGCTATTAACCATTTTCAAAAATGTATTTTTGCTAGATTTAAGTGAATACTTTGAAGTAGTAAAGATATTTTCTTTATGCCATCTTGTACCTTTTTCTTCTGGGTAAATTCCTAAACTCTATGAATTTATGTCATCTTTCTGCTGAGTTCCCAGTCTTTTTGTGCTTTGTCCCTTAATTTATAGGGTCTTTTGTTAGGTTTTAGGATCCTAGAAACTTCTGGAAAGTATTTTTATTGAAGCTTGAGTGGGATATGTTAAGGGAGTATGCTAGAGTAAAAGAGTTTTCAGTGGATACAGGGTGGCCCAGTTTGAGTTAAGAGAGTTAATTTTCCAATCATTTTATGGTTTTGCTGAGTTTTAGATCAAAAGATAACTATCCAGATTGATGTAAGCAAAAAACCCAAATGATAAATCCACAGCAACCAGTTTATTGATTTAACGCTTTCGTCGGCCTTAAGCCTCAGACTTCATCAGAAACACCATTAAGAAGCTGTAACATACTTATATACCATCCACCATATCACATGATCACAATACCACTCCCCTCAATTAATGAAAAATTAAATTAAATGGAATTAATTAAAATTACCAAACTGGTAAATATATATAATTTGTATTGTGTAAACATCTCCAATAATAAAAAGACATTTTATTAACATCAAATTCTAATGAAATAAGATTGGTATAGCCTGAATAGTTCATAAACAAATAAATATATAAATAAATACATTTATACCAATTTGATTAAGCTTGTGCATTATGCCATAGTAAATAGTGAATAACATTCTACTTTGTTTTAATAGGGACTGTATGGAGATTTAACCAGGCACATGAAATTTATGTATAAAAGCGTTAATTTATGGTTATTTGTTTTGCTATGCAAATTCCTATTTACTATGGCATAATGCACAACCTTAATCAAATTGGTATAAATGTATTTATTTATTTATATATTTATTTGTTTATTAACTATTCAGGCTATATCAATTTTATTTCATTAGAATTTGATGTTAATAAAATGTTTTATTATTGGAGATGTTTACACAACATAAATTATATATATTTACCAGTTTGGTAATTTTAATTAATTCCATTTAATTTAATTTTTCATTAATTGAGGGGAGTGGTATTGTGATCATGTGATATGTTGGATGGTATATAAGTATGTTACAACTTCTTAATGGTGTTTCTGATGAAGTCTGAGGCTTAAGGCCGGCAAAAGCGCTAAATCAATAAACTGGTCGCTGTGGTCGTTTGTGTTTCTTGCTTCCATCTATCTGGATAGTTTTTGTTTTCTTATGTTTCTTGGTAGGTGAGACTATGGAGACAAGTGCCGACAACGATAATATCTTGGCAGGCTCCCTGCAGGATTTGAATTGATCTATCAGGGGCCTTGCAGCACTAATCCAGGTGCTGTCAGAACAGATTACAGATTTGGGCAGGAACCTGAGTGCCCTACCTACTACCTTCGGGCACATTAATAGCAGATCAGGTTGTATCCATGATACACTAGACAGTTCCATTCCCCCAGCTCAAGGGCATCCTAAGGCTGCCCCCACACAGTCTACGACGTCTGACAGTGAACATCAAGAGGCAGGGGGCATAGTCAACAGCAATTTGGAAGGAGCGAGAGGCTTGGCATCTTTTTCACTCACAGAATGGTTGAACGCTGGTTTCAAAAGAGAGTTCAAGGACTACAATATGGCTATTAGTAGCAGCAACAATATCAGAACTATAGATGAGCAGCTTGTACACCTTGAAAATGAAATTACCACATATAGGAAATTACAAGTTGAAAATAATTATTTGCGTGAGTGTCTATGAAGGGAGCATGTACCCAAGGGTTTGAGGACATGGCGATTCCCTACAGGTACTGTTTATGACTCTGAATTTTACAATGATTTAATTGCCATGTTTAACAGACATGGTTGTGAACTTGTTGAACTATTAATGAAAGACAACGACAGAAAAATGAACATTCTTAAAAAGACTATTGATGATTGTGATGCCACACTTAAGAGTGACTTGTATTTTCCTTTAAAAATGGACACGTATAGGGCAATGTTTGTTAACGTTGATAAGTATGTGGATGAGTTAGTAAACAAAAAAGGTAAAACATTGGACAGGGATAGAAATGAATATGAGTCTGGTAAGGCCTATCCCCTACCTAATGGTAATTACAGAGGACAACAGGTCAGTGAAAGGGCTAACATTAACTACGACGACTATGTCAGTCAAGAGGCCATGGGTGGTATAGACAATATAAACTCTGAGGTTTCAGTCCCTTTAAAGGTTCCCTTGAGGAGGTCAGAGCACCTCCAGAATCGAACAAGGCAATATACACATGGCAGGGAAGTGGAGAACAATGGGAACTACAGGAATTCATTCTCCAACAGGAGTCATCCCTAAAGAGGTTGGGGGAGGTGAGAGAACAGGTGGTGAAAGATTTAAATACTCAGATGTCAGCTAACATTATCACCAATAGTGATGGTGATTTTAAGATATTTAACTTAAGTGATGCCAATGTGGATACACAATGGAATGAATTATTTCAAAAAGGGCTTAATTTTGTTCCTACAAGGATACCCTCCATTGAAACTGCTTTACTAGAGTTAAAAATCTTTGTGAGGAAACTCAATCTCAAAGTGTTTTTTGAGAATGAATTAAGTCCTATACAATGCATTCAATGTAAAAAATCTAGTACGTTTAATCCCCCCTTGTACCCTATGCTGCAAGCTTTTGAAAACGTATGTGCTAACCAAATTAGAAAATTGGTTAAGTGCGGGAAACACGAGTATATTTCCAATCTTACTAATGAGGAAAATGAGTTACTCAAGTGGATTTGTGGCAACAAAAGCATTAGGTTAATGAAACCAGCCAAGGGTGGGGGTTGTGGTTATGGAACAAAGGGTCTACACGAAAAAAAATGTTGACACACTTATACAGTGAAAGCTATGAAGAAATATCAGTCAATGAGCTTAATAAAGCATATAGAAACATTAACATCACTTTGAATGACTTGTTAATGGATGGTCAGTCACTATAAGTGAATTTATTTTTTTACAGCAAAAGTCACCCCGGATACCGACAATATTCAGTATCCCCAAAATTCACAAAAATATTGTCGACCCCCCCTTTGAGACTGATTGTTGATGCCAAGGCATCAAAGACATTCAACTTGGCTAAGTTTGTTGATTTTCATTTTGAAAATGTGTTGGAAAACTACCAGCATGTCCTTAAGGACTCATGGGACTTTCTCAGTAAAATAAAAGACAATCTGTACAGTGAACAGTTGATTTTTGCAACCATCGATGTAAAGGATTTATTTACTGTTATTCCCCATGACACAGGTACATTGTGGCTTTATGATTTTTTTATGTTCCAACACCATTTTGGGGAATGATAGGATTTTAATGTTCAGAACGCTTATGGACTTAATTCTTGACAACAATTTCATTGTGTTTGACAATCAATATTTCAAACAAAAAGTCGGAGTGGTAATGGGGGCAGCGTGTGCCCCTTATTTGCCAATATTGTTTTAACTCAATGGGAATGTAATATAGTGTTTAAGAACAACTTATCCAAGTTCTGTAAATTCTATGGCCGATTATTGGATTATATCCTTATATTTTGGGAAGGTTCACAAGAAGATTTAGATAGGTTTTTTGACTTTCTGAACGAAAGTACAACCTTCCTGTCCTTTACTATGGACATTTCTACTGACAGAGTTCACTACCCAGATTTAGAAATCAAGAAGGATATTGTCAACAAATGTTTTATTTCCACCATCTACAGAAAACCCACCTTTTCCAACACCTTATTACATTTTGACAGTTGCCATCCCCCTCATCAGAAAAAAATCACTTGTGCAGGGACAGGCTGTGAGGTTGGCAAGGATGGTGAGTGATTTTAAACAATTTAGAGAGGAAATTGGGACATTGAACTCTATGTTATTAAGAAGGGGGTACCCTAGTTCATTCATTGACCCTATATTACAGGAGGTTACCAGAAAAAGAATGGAAGGGTATTTTTTTTCCTCTTTTAGGATCTAATGTTGAAGCCATGGTCCCCCACAATTCAACGAGTGTTGTTACCAACCAAGACCCAGCGGTGGTGGAAAGGGGTTTTAACCGGGCCATGATCATTACATTTAGTCCCTTGTTCAAGGACATTAAGGAGGTTATCAATAATAATTGGTGTATATTAATGGATGAGGGGAACATAAAGAAAAAATGGGACATAAGCCATTGGTGGTGTATAAAAGAAATTGCAACATCAAAAACATCTTAGAAAGGAACACATACAGAGGTAGGGGAGGTAGTATGAGAAAATGTGGGCACTGTCCACAATGTTGCCATATTATGGTAACAGACTCTATTCACATCGAGGGGTATGGTGAAGTAAAACTGAGACAAAAGTTCAACTGTTTGACCAAATGTTTAGTGTATATAGCTATTTGTTGGGAATGTGCAAGGTTTTACATTGGCAAAACCAAAAATGCTCTCAATAAGCGGATATATCAACACATGTATGATATATGTAAAGTTAATTTGAGTAATGCTTTGGCTAGGCATGTGTTTGAATGCAGTGGTCACTCTTTCAGATTTTCAGGTTTGGAACAATTGTTGATATAGACATGAGGGGTGGGCCAAAAATATGTTTTGGAATATAGGGAATTAGTGTGGCAACTCCAGGTCAATGCAATGGCCACCTCCGGTCTTAATGAGACCATATCTATTTCAAGACTATTGAAATTAAAATCTGAGTTTCATATGTGACCATTTTTACAGCATCTTTACACACTTAGGACATCTTAATATCTTTACATGAGGGAGTGTAGATTTTAGTGCACACATTGGCATACTTGTGTGTGTGTGTGTGTGTGTGTGTGTGTGTGTGTGTGTGTGTGTGTGTGTGTGTGTGTGTATGTATATATGTGTGTGTGTATGCATGTGTATACATGTGTATGTGCATGTGTATTTACGTGCACGTGTACACGTGCACACGTGTTTATGTATATAAGTGTGTGTGTGTATATATATATATATATATATATATATATATATATATATATATACAGGTGTTTTTTTTTTAAATGAATAACAGTCTACTTGGCTTTAATACGGACTGTATGGAGATTTAACCAGGCACATGAAATTTATGTATAAAGCATTAATTTATGGTTATGTGTTTTGCTATGCAAATTCCTATTTACTATGGCATAATGCACAAGCTTAATCAAATTGGTATAAATGTATTTATTTATTTATTTATATATTTGTTTATTAACTATTCAGGCTATATCAATCTTATTTAATTAGAATTTGTTGTTAATAAAATGTTGTTTTATTATTGGAGATGTTTACACAACATGAATTAAATATATTTTCCAGTTTGGTAATTTTAATTAATTCCATTTAATTTAATTTTTCATTAATTGAGGGGAGTGGTATTGTGATCATGTGATATGGTGGATGGTATGTAAGTATGTCACAGCTTCTTAATGGTGTTTCTGATGAAGTCTGAGGTTTAAGGCCGACGAAAACGCTAAATCAATAAACTAGTTGCTGTGGATTTATCGTTTGTGTTTTTTGCTTCCATCTATCTGGATAGCTTTTGTTTTCTTATGCTTCTTGGTTCAAAAGATAACTAGTGGAGGTGGAAATTTTTGTGTTTGGATGGTTTAATAGAAAAGGTAACAGGGCAGTGATCTCTATTAGATGGAGGCGGCATAGATGTTTTAGTAATTATGGAGGGTTTGTTTGTATTGAAGGAGATTCAGAATGGAATGGTTTCCTGTGCAAAGGCTTGGTCTGGTGAAGTCATTATCAAGCTGAACAAGTCCAGAGGTTCTCAATTTCAGAGATCATAGTCACGATGATCAACTTTTTATAAGAGATACAACTTTTTGGAATGTCAAATAGTAGTGGTTTAAATTGTATTAAGCTGGATACAGGAGAGGAACGTGACAACAATTAGTATGTTTCTGTTATTAAGTGTTAATTTAATGACTAACAAGTTAGGGTTATTGTCATTTACTGAGGAGCTTTGTATTTTTGTGTTAATTTTTAGGTTTCCCTTTATAATAAGAGGGTGGACCCCATGTATTATTTTTCCCAGATCTGACAATTGATACATATTTACATCTGGAAAAGTGAGTGCTAAGGTTAATGGTGCAAGGTTTACCAAATTATTCTGTTACTGTTAGAATGTTTGGGTCATTAGTAAGTCCGAATGGTTGTATTTGGAGAAGGGGTATTGAAAGAGTCATTTACTGGTGAGGTAATGAAGAAATTGTTATGAGGTCAGAAATCCAAAAAGAATGGGAAATGAGTGTACATTTCTAAGATAATGTAGAACATGAGCTGTATAAGGTGATTTAATGTCAAACAAAGCAGTTTTGTTGGGTGAAGTAAAGTAAATCCCTGAAGGAGGCTATTTTGGAAAATGGAGAGAGTATGTGATGAAAATCACCCATGTTGAAATGGAGGGTTAAGGTATAAGAAGTAAAGAAGAAGTTAGTTAGAAGAAACAATATTATGAAACATCAAATAAGAAGATGAAGAGTGTAGCTGATATGATACAGACAGTGAGTACATAACAAAAAGTGACCTGAACATATAAAGGAGACCTGTAAGGTATTTCTTGTTGATTGGGACTTATAGCAGGTTGCATGTAATAGGGTTTATAGCACACGAAAAGGTCATATCTTTAAAACATTATACCTGTAACAGTAAGACCCCTGCTGTATACCTATTTTATTTAAAGCAAAGTAGTCATTTTGTCAAAGGTACATGCAAAAAAAATGAGCTTTATAGGTAGAACAATACCAGGTATTCAATTAGTGGAACAATTAAAGTAGAAAGGATGCTTCTTGGGTAATGACAAGAGATGTACTGTAGATATGGTAAAGGGCATTCCTAGGTTTGGGTGAAGACAGCTTTCAGGCTATAAGGAAAACATTGTCTGGGCCAGTCAGCAAAAGACATATCAAGATAATGAATATCAGAAGGACAGCAGTGGCTGAATGTTTTTGTCAGTGTTCATAATTGATGCAGTAGGAGCAATATCTGTCTCGAAGATATTTATATAGGAAGGCATGGAACTATTTCTGTTTCAAAAACTGCCTTGAGTGGAAAGATTAAAAAAAAAGTACATACATGCATATACACACAATCACACACACACACACACACACACACACACGCACACGCACACGCACACACATACACACACACACAAACACACACACACACACACACACACACGCACACACACACACACACACACACACACACACACACACGCACACACACGCACACACACAAAACACTTGTGGCTTTTTTTTATTTAATTAGCATTTATGTATTGTGGGGGTATTTTGCTTTGGCTTTGTAAAGCAAGACTGGATATAAGGTATTTTTATATTCCAGGGTTTCCCTACATACTGAGTGTATTTGAAGTCTCATATCTCAACATGTAATATGTGACTGAGTGATCAACCACCTTGTAACATTTAGAATTATAATACCATTTCTAGAGGCTCTCATACAACTTGATCATCGATGCAGAAACCAAATGCTTTCTGCTGTGTTTCTCAGCAAGCCAACAATCCTCTGTTATTGAAAAAGACTGTGTTTTTCTCACAGTTTTTTACTTTTCTGTTATGTGCATTAATTTTCAGAATGCAGATTAGCTCATGGCATGTGTGTTTAAAGTTTTAAAAAATATTGATCTAAAATAAACCTTTGTGAAACACAACAAATTCAATCCTGATTTAAGAGTTGAAATTGCCGTCTGCATATACCTAGCAGTACCTATTTTTTTCCTGTTTTGATCATTAGAGCTCACAGATGTGCAAGGCTATAGTTTTGTTTTCAAAAGGTAAGCCGTTCTTTGCAGAGTGAAATTCAAGTCCTATTTTATTATGTTGTCAATGCAGGGTTGAGATTCTCTCTTGCTTGTTAACATGATAGCATACAGATGAGGAGAAATAAAAAGTACTGGCCTGTGAAAGCAAATTGGAGGGGGGGGGGCACAGATGAGAATTCTCAAGTTTCTCAGGTGAGGCTTTCAGCCCCAACCAGTGACCCTGCCAAAACTCAGAGTAGTGCAGGTTCCATATGACTGATCCAGACACTTAGACAAGGTATCCAACTGTCTACAAAAGGCTGAGGCTTTGCAATGTCTTTGTTGGTTTGCTGTACAATAAACAAAAGAAAGTGATTTGATACTAATGTACAGGAGTGAATGAACAGTCAGTGACATTGTATAAAGCTTTGTGAAGTTATAAATCTTTATGCTGCAAAGATAAAATTCTCATCCTTTTAGAATGACATTTTGTACGCCACAGTATTGTTTTGGTTAAGATTACAGTGTTAATACCTATAGCTGATGTTAGAGGGACTCACAGCGGTAGAGCTTTTATTTATCCACTCTTAATAATTAAACAAGATAAAGTTAATAATAACAGCTAATAAGTACATATGTTCCTGGGAAGAAAATTTTGCAGCTAACGACTTCATGGCATTGCAGTACAGATATTTTCAAACTTGTGGATAATATGATTTGCACATATGGAACTGCCTGTCATTTAAGTAATTCTGTTACAAATTCCAAACATCCTCCCTCATTTTTTCATTAGCATAAAATATATGTCATTTAGCTGAACTTCAAAATGAAGTAGACATGCAAATATGGGTGGGTCAAACCATTTGTAACCATGAATGGAAATGTCCAGTGCAACTTCACCTTTAGTCAATCTGCAGATTCCATGAGGTCCGACATGCAAAACTAGTGTCCCGTAATCACCTGCACTAAGCTTTTCTTCATGGAAGTTAATATGATTTCCTTTTACATCTGCAGTATAAAATTAATATCCCATTGTGCAACTCCTTGAGCAGATAATGCTTGGTAACAGTGCACAACTTAGTAATTTGTTTGCACAAACCCAACATTATAAATATGTGGCTGTACTCCTCACCTTTACATTCTCAAAGACTAAATCAGAATATATTAAAGCGCAATGACTTTATTGAAGCTCAGTGTTATGCCAAGCAGTTGATTCTAGTTTCAAGTAACTTACCAGTAATGTAGGCACAAACATGAGCAATAAAGAGGTAGCTTGAGGTATCGACTTTCAAAGATTCATTTTCTTCTACTGTGCCAAAGTTATGAACCTATTCTCTATACTCCCTGAAGACAAACTTGAAAAGCACTAGGTATAATGGTCAACATCTGTTTAGGGATATTTTATAGTACATTTTCCCACACAAAGCTGGAAGTTAGAGATGTTTAAAACATGCTCCTAGAGTTGCTACTACAAGATAACATGGCATAGTAATTAAAGCAGTGGGCTGTAAACACAGACACATCTGACTGCATTACCACAACACTTGCACTTAAAATGCTAATTGACTTGTATAATTAATCAGTGCTTTGAAATTACACTTTGAAATAACATATTCTGTCACTATTTATTTGTACATTTTATTTATTTTTTTTTTTATTTTCATGAATGACAGTTACACTCTGGGCTTCCATGTTTTTTCAATATGTGGATAGAATTCAAAACTGATTTTAGCCACACCTGAGATCAAATAATTCAAAAAGACTCACATACATATATTAGTGATATAGAATATGAGGGCTGAATGAAGGATATTGCAATGTTAAAACTGCTGTTATTATCACGCAGGAACTGCTACGCTTTAATTGATAACATACTTATAGGGAGGAACAGTACCCCTGCACTACCCATCAGACAGAGAAGCTGCAGTTGACTAGGTGTTCATATTTTAAGGCACCTAGATTTACCTCTTATGGATGAAAATCATGGCAAGAGTGAGATTAGTAGCTCTGTCATGGCTATGCATGACTGACACGGATGTTGTAATGATGATCACTTCACACCTGAAGGAACTGTAATACATGTCTTGTCTTTCTTTGCTAATAGAGGCACATGCATTCACACACACACCCGCAGACACCCACACACACTCACACACACACACACACACACACACACACACACACACACACACACACACACACACACACACACACACACACACACACGCGCACACGCACACACACACACGCACACACACACACACACACACACACACACACACACACACATGCACATACATAGCCACCCACATATGCATGAGCACACACAGACTCACATACAGACCCATACACATACAAACATGCATGTACAAACACATACACACACACACACACACACACACACGTATAAACTGTCACTATTAATAGCAATATTTATAGCAACATTTAGGGCATACAGTATGTGCTAAAGAATTTAACTTGGCCACAGTGCATAGTCCCAAATCTGCTGAAAAAATGGCATTTGTACAAATGTGGGTTTTCATAGGCATGCGTCATGTAAACCTAGGGTGTTTCTCATACATGCTTTACTTTGCCATATATAATACATCTGCATGATGGAAACATATGCATGTACAAAACAGCACTTGTCTTCTCCCCAGATTTGGGAGATACTCTCTCACTTCCTACTATTCAATGAGCTGTTTATCAGTATTCGGTGAATTTGCAGGCCAGACAACTTTAATTTGCTGACTGGTACCTATATGCATTTTTTTTCTTTGAGAGCTATAGAAATCCTTAACTGAGAGATGCTTTTAGACTACAATAAATCTTCATAAAATATTGGAAGCGTTATGCATAATGGCAAATTAAATTTATTGTGGGAGAAATGGTCTTATACATCAATCTGTAATGATTCAGTTATCTCTCAAGCAGTACAATTTGAGTCTTTTGGTTAATATGATACAATGTCTTAATAACTTTAAAGAAATGGTAAAAATAGGAAAAGCTCTAACAATTTTACTTAGTCTGTTATCACATTGTCAAGTCAGAAGTCTGTTATGTAAGCATTTATCAAACAACATAATTTACTTAAATATTAATGATTAAGATTAAATAAACCAAAACTATAAGGAAGCACACCAATTAGCATAATTCATGAATATGCATATTTCATAGGTTCATAGGTTTATACTAGGCTATCTGCCTTAAGGCATTTATAAGCCTAGCCCAGAGTTTTTGTGGCTTACGCCACCCCTTATGTTAAAAAATACTGTGCCCATTAGTTTGTTATGCCTCTGTCCAGCAGTGACACAGAGATGATTCCCGGGGTAAACCTACGATCTCCGATCCACCGGTCAAGATTTCTCTTGAACAGAGCCAGCGAGGTGCTCTGCCTCACATGGACCGGGATTTTATTCCACAACATAGGGAGTCTCTGGGTGTCAAATCTATCCCTCCAGCATGTCCTATTTATATCCATGCTAAGGTTTAAGTCACTTGCTCTAGTGGATCTGGTAGATTTGGATTTTTTTGAGGTGGAGCATGTCCATTAATTCCGGGTTGGATATGACCTTGTATGTCAGGCACAGGTCACCTCTGAGCAGACGGTATGTGACTGAATAGAGCTGGAGTTTCTTCAGTCTGGCAGCATATGACAGATTTTGGCGTCCCTCTATCCTTTTGGTGAGGAACTTTTGGGGTCTCTCCAATTGCTGAAGGTGTCGGGTGAGATACATCCTGAATGGGGCATTGTACTCGATCATTGGTCTGATAAGTGAAGAGTACAGGGGAACAATGACCTCACTTGATCTGGATGTCAATCCCTTCATGATCAGGTGGGCAATGTAGAAGATTTTTCTAACCACTTTAGCAATGTGAGTGTCAAAAGAAAGGCCACTGTCAACCTGGGTCCCCAGGTCCCTGATAACCTCTTCTGTGCTTAGTGGATTGCCACCTATATGGTAGCTTGGGGTTACCTTGTTTTTCCCAAAGGGTATGACTATACATTTTTTGGCATTTAACTTCAGGCCATGGCTCTGGCACCAGCTATCAGTTTCCATGAGACCCCTCTGAAGGATATCTGTGTCCGATGTACTTTCCACTATGGCTCCCAGTTTGCAGTCATCTGCAAACTTTGTCAGCCATAGTCCTCCTATGTTAGCCTGTACTTCTGAGAAGTAGATGCCGAACAACAGGGGGCCAAGGACTGAGCCCTGTGGGACACCACTTGTGACTGGCTTGGAGTCTGACATGGCGCCAGCTACTCTAACCCTGTGGGTTCTGTCCTTTAGCCAGTTTGCAACCCATCTTGTGACATATGGGTTTACATTTAAGCTGGTAAGTTTCTCTATAATACCCGAGTGGGGTATTGTGTCGAAAGCTTTTGCAAGGTCAAGGTAGGCTGTATGGGCTGCCTTTCCCTCATCAGTGGCCTTGGTGACTGTTTCGAAGAAGTCGACCAAGTTCAAAAGGCATGATCTGCCCTTGACAAAGCCAAACTGGGTCGGGTCCAATGTCTGCAAGTCCCCTATGTCTTTGTTTATGAGTTCCATTATGATCCTCTCCATAGCTTTGCAGACCAGGCTTGTTAAGCTTATGGGGCAGTAATTACCAGGGTCCGTAGAGGCACCGCCTTTGTGGAGTGGGACCACAGTTGCCATACGCCACTTCTTGGGCACATATCCTGTGGTAAGGCTAAGATTAAACAGCTGCCTTATGTGTGGGTTTAGTTCCTCATTGAGTTCGTGTAGCACACAGCTGGGGACACCATCCGGTCCCATTGATGCTGTGTTTTTAGCTTTAGAGAGAGCAGCTTTCACCTGCGCATTGGAGATGTCTGGGAGGCTGCACTCCACTGGGATAGTTATCTCTCCTTTTGGGGGGGGGAGAGTGGTGAAGTTTGCACTGAACCTGTCTTCCAGTATGTTGGCAATGTCTGTGGGTTCAGTGATTTTTGTATCATTTTGGACTAATTCTGAGCATATCTGGGAGTTTCCACCCAGGTTTCTAACATAGCTGAAGAAGGCCTTATGATTGTCTTTTGAATCTATGGCAATTTTTCTCTCAAAGTTGGCCTTGGATGATTTTATGAGTGCTCGTATTTTTTTACTAATAATGATCAAAGGTATCTTCTCTTTTATGGATTTTGCTCTATCATATAACAGCTTTCTCCTCTTATTGTAAAGTTTGTTTATGGCTTGGGTCCACCAGACTGGACGTTTGCCCTTGGTGGAAAGAGTCTTGGTTTTATTAGGGATTGCCTGATCCATGCAGTCCTGGAGGTGTTCGTAGAAGGCATTTGTAAGGCCTTCCGCAGCTTGGGTTGTGGTTTCCACTGGCTCGGGGGCCTTGAAGGATACCACACCAGTCTTGAGTAGTGTGAAGTTTGCTTTAGAGAAGTTCTTCACTGTGGTCTTTTTGTTTGGGGTGGGGCGGATGTGGATATCCAGTGAGATTAGTTTATGATCTGATCTCACCAATGAGGGATATACTTCCGGTGTGGAGCATTTTGTCCCCATGTTTGTGATGATGAGATCTAGTATATTTTCTCCTCTTGTGGGAACGGTGACTAGTTGTTCCATGGCATTTGAATTTATGAACTCCAGGAACCTTTGGGCTAGAAAGTTTGGGATTGAGTAATGTTCCCAGTCTATATTCGGGTAGTTGAAGTCACCCAATATAATGGTGTTTGGAGATACATTTATACCCTCCAGTGTCTTCAGGAAGGCTGTGTGGGGTTCCTGAGTTTGAGAGGGTGGCCTGTAGCATGCTACAAATTGTAGAGCAGTTTTGCCTATGGTTAAATGCACCTGGATGGTTTCCGATGCTTCGTGCGTTGCCACCAACCAGCCACCACCAACCAATTTCACTGTTAAGAATTCAGAAACATAAGTGTGGTTTTGGTTTACTTGGTGAAGTGGGACTTTGGATATCTATATTGAATTGTATTGTTGTTTTGCAATAAGAGGTACTGCCAGCTACGCCAGTAAAAGGGCAGTGGATGTGTAACATATGACAGCACAGCTAGCTGGATTTTTGTAAAGAATTATATGCCATCTGCATATCAAACTGATTTGTACAGATGCTTGTGTTGAAAATGTGTTTGTAAAGTTGCTTGTGTTAAAAATGTGTGTCCTGACTATATTGTAACTGAATTAATTGTGTATATTTTAATAGATGATACTGGAAGAGGAGAGGTTAATCTCAGTCCCAGCTAACTTTGAAAAATAGTTGAAATTAAATTAGGCCTTAAAGATTGTATCTTACAGTTCTGGTTGCAGCCAGAGACAAAATGTCTGTTTTATGACTTTCATGAGCTACAACAAATCTGGGCAAAGCTCTATCTGTGTGCATGGTGACACATAGGCACTAAAATCCTGGCAGCTTCTAGTGTTGCTGATAGCATGAGACACAGAGTCAGATGACTGGATGTGATGTCATTCTGTAAGCTATCCCAGAAAAAATATTTAGATATTATATTGAGAAGTCTCTCAGTCAGACTCAGCACTCTGTCTCTTGGAACCTGACATTGAAGGATCCCTCACCTACTTCATTTTGCCTTGCTCTAAAATGTAATCAGGGAATAATAACTCTTTAAATCAGTTAGGAAAATATAGTGAGATTAGTTAAGCATTGTTTTTCTGTAACTGTGTGAACCTGTCCACCTGTGTTATTTTTTAATATTTCCTGTGACATGAAACTGTGTTGTTTACTGTAAATAGAAATTTTGTATTTTCATGTTCTTTTATTATTTATTATTAAATATATTTAAACTTTTCATTGTGGCTGCTCCTTTCAGAAAATATTTAATCTTTGAGAGTATTTGCATATATTTATTTGGTGATAACTCTGGCCACTCCTGAAAGCCTTGCTGTTGTCAAACTACTACGTGTATTAGTATTAATTGTACACAGTATAATTGCACACCCTTTTAAGAGCCTTATAGTAACTGACTGGCGACAGTGAATTTACCTTATAGTCTGGGCAAAGTAGTTAGAACGGGTAATCTGTGCCAGTCTTTTCCAGGTTTGTGTCTGTGAAAATTAAATTTCAAAGAGTGTGTGTGTCAGTTACTTGGAGGAGGGACACGGAGCACTGGTTTCATGGAGAGAGTGGTGGAGGACTTGGCTTGGACAGTCAGCTGAGGACTTAACTCTGCAACTGTGCCAGTGGGGAGCCTTACTGAGGACCTGGGGAGAGACAGAGAAACCCAGACCCCATGCTGAGTGTGTTCCCTGTGTGCTCTTAAGGGAAATTGTGTTTGATGCAAACAGGTGTGCATCTGGAATACTGAGTATATCCATTTGTATTCCCAGTGCACATCCCTCTCCAGTGTTAGTGGTGAGGATTCATGCTCCTTGATTACTGGCCCAGAGAGGAGATTTCACAGTTGTATAAATGCATTAGCCAAACAAGAGACTAATTCTTCTGAATCTTTTTTTAGCTATGACATATCCATGACTGCAGCCATTAATTATGGTTAATTAAAAGTACTGCAGCACCACTGAAATAAGCTGAGTTTGCTGATAGGTTTTCCAGTGCCTTCCAATGTATGAAATGTTTAACAAAGATGAACTGAACAGTAAGCTCAATATAAAACAAAAGGAAGAGTGAAAGAAGGCAAGAATGCTTTGCATATATATACTGAGGCCCCCCCCACACCACCACAACCACACACAGATGCAATTAGGGCACAATGGGTAACCTCAATACATTACATACCAGTTTAAAATTATGATATCCATGAGAAAGATGAAATGTAATAATGCTCTAGGTTTTGTTTCAGATAAAGCAAATGCCAGACTACAGCAAGGGTTATAGATATCTCATTTAAAAATAGCTACTAAGCATTATAAACTATATCCTAAATGTTATGTACATAGGTATTCATGGTGTGTGTGTGTGTGTGTGTGTGTGTGTGTGTGTGTGTGTGTGTGTGTATATATATGTATATATATATATATATATATATATATATATATAAAGAGAGAGAGAGAGGGGGGGGACTTGTCTAACCAAACTGATGTAAAGGGAAACACAGCAATGTTTGCACTTTTTAAAACATTTTTGGCACCTGTGGAGAAAATCATTGACTGACACTGGTGCTTCTGCTTAATAATATATACCAGGAGTCACTCCTGACTACCTTCCCCCCACCTCCACCCCTGGACCTTACTGAAATGCTGTTGTGACCCTAAAGGAGACTGAGGCATCCTAATGCAATGTCATACTTGCCTCCATAGTTTTTTTTTTTATTTAAATGCCCTACCTGTTTCTCTGCCACCCTCACTAAAAAAGAAGAGAGTTGTCACTTGTTGGTAGGAGTCAGTTTGTAAAAGATGGAGTCAATCAGGCAGGCTTTGGGATCACAGAATCATAGAATGTACAAGGAAACAGGATGATGTGGCTATTTACACATTGCCAGTACCCACTCTTAGAAGGAGAGATAGATTACTTCTTCCTAGAGTGAATGTATAAATATCCATCTAATTGTTTAATTCATTCTTTACCGAAGATAATGTGATCTTGAGAAAAAGTTTGTTCCAGAAAAGTAACAATTACATGACAAATCTGTTTCTGCATCATGATTTTATTTTTATTTGCTGAAGTAGATCCACATCATTTGTTCTGCTGTTAGCAGAAGTGTTTGATTTGTCATGAAATAACAGATCTTGGACTGCCAGATCCATAATGACCTGGAAGGTAAAGAAGAGACTATTCCTAATGAGTCTGTACAACAGTGAACACAAGAACAAGGCCTCCAGTCTTTCTTGATAGCTCAGGACCTTTTGTCCCATAACCATTGTTATCAGGGACTTTTGTGATTTGACTGTGTAATATGTTTTGTAACATCTTCAAGGGTAGCGTGTCCTATCAGGTGTTTGAGCCTTATCTCAAAGTCATCAGCCTTGTGCTACTCATGCAAGACCAGTGAACACAAGGAGACATTCTGCTGCAAAACTCATGGCTATTGGTCAAAAGATGACCTAGCTACCTCTTCAGAAAAAATGAAGACCTCTAATATCACAGAGTTCTCATGCTAAGTGATAGCAAATGGGATAATGTATATAGACATACACACCACACACATACATGCATTGAGCACATACACACACACACACACACACACACACACACACACACACACACACACACAAACACACACATATTTTTTCTCTGTTACTCAAGTAATAATTGTTATACTACATCTCTTTTCTGTTTTTCTTATGACTATATCTTATATACTAATCTGTTTGTATGCAATATAGCAGGAACATATTTCTCTCTTTCTCTTAAGACTGCATTTTTATGTTAGTGGGTCCATCAGACTGTGTGTGTGTGTGTGTGTGTGTGTGTGTGTGTGTGTGTGTGTGTGTGTGTGTGTGTGTGTGTGTGTGTGTGAAATGTAGACCAGAATGTCCTTCAAATAGTTCAATAGTTTTAATTAATTCAGGTATAGAAAAATTCAAGTTCATTATTCTTAATAAAATATCAGGGAATAGCATACGTTTTGATAAATAATCATGTCAAAAATGAAATCCCTTTATATTATCAATAGATTAATTTTTATAGCTAAAACTTCAATACCTAAAGCAAACAGAATAGAGAGGACAACCTTGTATAGTGCCTCTTTTTATATCAAAGGATTTAGAAAGGAATGCACCTATTTTGACAAAATCTTTATCATCTTGATAAACATTCTTAATTAATGAGTTAAATTCCTGAGAGAGACCAAAATATTCTAATGTATTAAAAAGGAAACTCCAAGAGATTGTATCAAAGGCTTTCTGGATATCTAAGTTTATCAATGCTGTTTCTTTATTGTTCTTTTTGATTAAATCTATATTTGTTATAACTCTTTTAATATTGTCCTGGGTTTGTCTTTTGGGAATGAAGCCTGTCTTATCTTTGTTAATTAATCTGGATATGAATACCTTTAATTTCTGAATACCTTTACTCTTCCTAGTAAGATGGACATATATATTTGGTATTCTACATTTACTAGGGATATTAGCCTTTACAAAGAAGAAAATTATTATAGGGGTTATTTTTAGGTATAGGGGTTATTACTATTTCCTGGATGGAAGAATTACTGAGATTTCTGCAATCAGACCATTTATTTCTGGAGGTTTATTTGATTTGAGAACTTTTAATCATTGTTTGATTTTTGTTAAAGTTATAGTTGTTTAGTATTTTTTGTTTTCATGTTTTGAAACTTGAATGTTTATATTGAAATTTATAAGTCTTTGAGAAGAATCCTTTCTATTTATGTTGTTTGGGACTGATAGAAAGTATAGTACAACTTGAATTCAGAAATAATTAATTCTAGGTCTGTTTGGAACGTTTGTTTTAAGTACTTATGATATTTGTTAGATGGAATTTCCTTGAATGAATCTTGAAACATCTCACAAGTTACAAGCATATCATTAGGAGATGTTGTGTAGATTGAACATTTTAATTTTTCAGGAGCTGGAATTCTTATTACAGAAACCATTTTTATGCTTAATTTATATTTTCATAAACAGAGCATTGTGATCAGAGTTTGGATGTACAATACTTTTCTTATTCCAGCAAATTATAGTTCCTCTTGTTTTACTTTTAAAAGAGGATTGTGAAATGATTTCAGTAATTATGAAAATTGCATCCATCTCTTCTGTTTTCTCAGTCATGTCTTAATCAGATGTCAAATACTTTAGTATAATATATTTATACATGAGTGTTATTCTCTGAGTGATGTAAATCACTGTGTCTATAATTTAATAAATAGTTGTGCAGATCACTTTATAATTAACAATAATGTTATATATAATATGAACAACATGTAACTTAAAAAATAGTTGTGCAGATCAGTTTATAATTAACAGTCATGTTATGTATAATATGAACAGCATGTAAATAATTAATTTTATATTGATACATTATAAATAAAGTCAGATACATTTTACTTACAAATCTGTAAGTGAATATATGTCTTGGCTTAATAAATAATTCATTACAGTTCAAACTTCTCCTCTTTTGATGTTAATGTTTCTTAAAAAATATAAATATTAATGAGTGAGTTTACTTTAACTAATCCAAGACACAGAGCATCCTTAAAATTGTCCCTTGATCACTTCTTAGCAACCATATATGGGTAACAGGCTATATTATCTAATTATCGTTGTGTTAATTGTATTATTGCTTAATGGCAAATTAAATTAGATGACAAAATATAACAGGTATCTACATAAGTCAAAAAGAAAGATGTTTTTCCCTAAAAATCAAAACTGCAACAGCTTTTCTCCACAGGGAATCTGAAATCAGTGCAGTGATATTTAAACAACATTACATTTTATTAATCCATCTACAAAATCATTCCCCTCTCCCCTTTATTTCCATTTAACATTTCATATCAGTCACAAATTCCTAGGTCACAACTGAAAGCAATCTCACTTGCTCATTGCTAGATTACCACATAACAGTGCCAACTAACTCTGAACTCTGAAGTCAGAAAATGAAGAAAGAAAAGGTCTACAAATTTCATTTCCTGCCAGAAGCACTCAGTCCAGCCCATAATACTAAGTCTGGAATCTAAAAGTCACCTGATTTTGCCACAGCATCCCCTGACACACATCCAGTTAATACACAAGGAAAACTACCTTTTTATGAAACCAGTACTATTTGTCACATCATGCAGCTTTCATATAATAACAAAGACTTTTAACATTATACTGTGAAGCACCACTTATATCACATTAGATTAGATTAAGTTGATATCAATGATTAAATAATGATTCCATAAAGGAAGTTAATGGATGCTAACTCGGTTTCTGTAAGTTGAAACAACTATAACCACATATCAGATGAGTTTCTCAGTGAATGTCAAACTCTCATTTTATCACAGAAAGTGTCATTAAAGATAATATAATAATAAAAAATCATATGACTTTATCAGATGAGTATTAGGGGGTGAGTTATGGAAAACAATATTATAAGCATTTGCTTATTTAATCTGAGTGAGAGCAGTAAAACAATGAGATGCATAGCATTTATCAACAGATTAAACCAATGTATTATAGTACAAGAATTAATAGGTTTGCCTTGAGTATTTTAAAGCCGTGCATGGAAAATATTGTAATAATAAATAATAAGTATAGTTCCTTCTTCTTTATAAATATAGTAGAATGTATAGGATTATTGCTTACAGATTTCACATAGTGCTTTGATGTTTAAAATAAAACTGACAAAAGTTTCAAAAGTGTTGTATAACTTTTTTTCCCAAAAATGAAGACTTTGTATGAGATAATGCTTTTAATTTCTTTAATGAGGTACCATTGCCATTATGTTGGTCAATTTGTTGTTTCATTTTTGTTGTAGTATAATCCATTTCTTCTGATAAAGGAGTGAATAAATCCAGGCTAGTTACAAAATGTGTTGCTTCTTGATGTGCATTGAAATTTCTTTCTCCTGTACCGTGGACTACTTTGAGTCATGTGGGGAATAAGAAATGATCTCTGATATTATTTTGTATTAGTTGCTTTATTATTGGCCAAAATTCTCTTCTCTTTTCTATGGTTTTACTTAGTCATTATAAATTTGTATGTATCCCACTTTTAATGGAGAATTGGGCAATGCCATTTACAGCATGAATTCCTTTTCTATAGAAGAAAGAAAGAAATCTTATAACAATGGATCTTGGAGAGGCATTACGTTTATTAGGAATAGGTTCTCCAATAGACTGATGGACTCTTTTAATTCCAAATGGGAAGCCTTAATCTAAGTTTAAAAGTTGTAGTATCCAAGTAGTAAGAAAACAAATCACACGGGAAGCCTTATTCTAAGTTTAAAAGTTGTAGTTTCCAAGTAGTAAGAAAACAAATCACATTTTCTCCTTCTTCTTTTTCAGGAACTCCAAAAATTCTCAGATTACATCTCAGATTACATTCTCAGATTACATCTCAGATTACACCTCAGATTACATTCTCCGATTACATCTCAGATTACATCTCAGATTACATCTGCTCTCACTATTTTCTAATTCCTCAGTTTGGTTTAAAAAAACAGTTATTTTGCTTTGATAAGAATTCTGTCCGGTATCCTCTTTGTTGTGTCTACCACCCAAGCCATTTAATGCTGTTTCCATTTCTTTGTGGTGGAGCTCTGATTTTCAACCATATTTCTAAGTATTTCAGTCTAGTTAAAACTATTTTCTTGATGTTTGTCTAATTTTATCTCAAATCTATCTTTAAGAATTGATATTGTAGAGAAGATGAAACTTGTTGGAATTCTTTTTTTGTAACCATTTTTCCTGAAAAGACTCTGGAGGAACTCATTTATAATCGACAAAGTAAGATATACCAGAAGAATTTGACTGAAGGATTTATTATTTGAGGCTAGCTGTTTTGGTCAATGTTTGAGAGATGCATTTAACTTTATAAATGCTAAGTTTTAAGCCATACAGTTAGTTTTTCTCCCTCAGAATTATTAAGATAGCTGCAGAGCATGCAAAAAGAGCTGTTGCACTGACACCATCTTGAACCCCACCATGTGTTAGATTTTGAATTTAAATGAGATTCTAATAGAGGTAGTTCTGAGAATTCAAAGATGTATATCTAGCAGAGTAAGGAAACATTCTTCTTAAATAAGATATTATACTTGTTAACAAAAGCAAGAGTTTAGATGTCTGGCATATGCTGTTGAAATATGTCAAGAAGTACTTAAATTTATAATATCTAATCCAATGTGTCTTTCTGTGTACAGAAATGCCTGCATTAGCCTGCTAAGAAAATATGAGTGAATGAAAACTGACATTTCCCGTAATAGAATAGCAGCAGAAAACTCAACTGAATTGTAAAAGTCAAAAAAAGTATTAAAATGGCTGCACAAAAAGTACAACACTGCATTTTTCTTATAAAAATGCAGAGAATTGTTTATTATTATTAAAAGGAAATGGTAAACATGATCCTTCAAAACTGTCATTTTTTTCATGTCTTGGCCATTACCAACATGGAAGATAAATGCTCCACACCAGTGGTCACCCCCTCATTGGTCAGGTCTGACCATAAGCAAATCACCCTTGACATCCACATCCCACCCCCACACCTTAGTAAGGAAACCTCCGTAAAAACTTCTCCACAGTCATCTTCATGCTACTCAAGTCAGAAGTGAAGAACTTCATGACACCCAGGCAGATGGGAGCTGAAAGTTCGACTGCTGAATCCTACACGAAGGCACTGTACGAGCACACCATGCATGAATTGTGCCATCCCAAATAGAACCAAGATGCTTTCCTCCAAAAAAAGGATGCCAATCTGGTAGTCCCCTACCATAAACAAACTATACAACAGAAGAAAGAAACTGTTGCAGAAAAGAAGAAAATCCCAGGATCTAAAAAACACCCCTACCAGCCTCAATAAGAAGCTGAGATCCCTCACAAAATCCTCCAGAGCTAGGTAAGAAAATAAAATTGACAAAGATTCCAAAGACAACCACAAGGCATACTATAGTTATGTCAATAATCTAAATGGAAATGTCCAGATATGCTCTGAGCTACAACAGGATGGCATTAAATATACTGATCCCAAGAATATTGCCAATATCCTGGCAGATCGACTTAATGCCAACTTCACCCCCCCCTCTCACCCCCTAAAGGGCCCATCTCAATACCAAAAAATTGCCAAATTCCGGTAATCATGGCCACACAGGTAGAAACCACACTCTCCAAAGCTAAGAATACAGCATCCATGGGACCAGATGAAATCCCGGGCTGTGTACTACATGAACTACAAAATGAACCGGCACCTCACCTAATTGTCATGTTTAATCATAGCCTCACCTCAGGCTTTGTGCCCACTGAGTGGCACACAGCTACAGTTATCCCATTGCACAAGGGGGGATCCAACTTGGATCCCAGGAACTATCGTCCCATCAGTCTGATGAGACTGATCTGCAAGGGCATGGTACGCATTATAATGGAACTTATAAACGAAGACATTGGCAACCTTCAAACACTGGACACCACCCAGTTTGGGTTAGTGAAGGGCCGATCTTGTCTCCTGAACCTGATTGACTTCTTTGAATCAGTCTCCAGAGCTGTGGATGAGGGTAAGGGGGTCCACACATCCTATCTGGACCTCACCAAGTCCTTCGACACCATCCCCCACTCTGGAATCATAGATAAACTTACTAAGCTGGGCATAAATCCCTACATCACTCGATGGGTTGCCAACTGGCTTACTGACAGAACCCAGACTGTAAAAGTAGCCGATGCCAAATCCAGCTCCAGATAAGTGACAGTTGGAGTACCTCATGGTTCAGTCCTAGGGTCGCTCTTGTTTGGCATCTTTGTCTCTGAAGTACAGGGCAACACTAAGGGACTCTGGCTAACAAAGTTTGCAGATGACTGCAAACTGGGAGCCAGTATTGAATTCCCAAATGATTTGGATATTCTACAAAAGGGCCTTACAGAAACAGATGCTTGATTCCAGAGCCATGGGCTCAAATTTAATGCCAAGAAATGTATAATTATCCCGTTTGGGAAAAAAACACATACCCATGAATTACCACATAGGTGGCAGTACACTAAACACCAAAAGTGTGATGACAGACTTAGGGACACAGGTGGACAGTGGTCTCACCTTTGATAACCACATCACCACAACAGTCAGGAAATCCTTCTATGTGGCACACCGGACTTTTCATCCAGAAAAAAAGGAGGTCATTGTCCCACTGTATTCATCCCTCATTAGACCCATTATAGAGTACAACACCCTGTTTGGTTTATACCTCACAAGACATCTGCAACAGCTGGAAAGGCTGCAGAAATTCCTCACTAAAAGAATCACAGGCCTAAAGCAGATGCCCTATGCTGACTGTCTAAAACAAATCCAGCTATATACTGCAGCATATCCTCTACTCAGAGGTGATAACATAAAAGGCCGTATCAAAGCCTGAGCTGTTGGACATGCTCCACTTAAAGAAATCACAATCCCTTAGAGTCGCATGCTTTAGGGCTCTAAACCTTGTCATCACAATGAACAAAACATGCTGGAGGGATAGGTTCCTGAGCCAGAGACTCCCCAGACTCTGGAATAGACTGCCCATATATATCAAGCAGAGTGCCTCCTTGGTCCTCTTCAAAAGGAACCTTGACAATTGGATGGGAGATAGGAAATTCACCCCGGGGATCATGTCGGTCGCCCTGTTAGACAGAGGTCCAGTGAAGTAAATATTGTGGGAAGAAATATCCAGGGATTTGTTATGGCTAGGCTTGTATAGGCCCTAGGGCCGATAGCCTAGTACCAACCTATGAACATATGAACCTATACATATATTGTAGTACATGGAGCATTGTGATTACACACCAATATCAGTTAAAAGATACCCTGATTCAGCACCATGCCTCTCAACTGTACAGATTTTTACAGAATGTCCAGATTTTTGCATCATATTTTTGGTCCATTTTTCATAAAATTGTGGCTTCTTGGCAAATTAGTGACCAGTCATTAAAGATTGAATTTAGAAAATAAAGACAGCCATTTGAGTTTCAGACTTCATACCATTCAGAAAATTATTGCTAACACAAAACCTGTTATTCTATCCACTTTCTAAGTTTGCAAGAGCAATGTGTAAAAGTTGCTCCACCTTTTTTGCCTTTGTCCCACTTTTATTTATGGCTTTGTCCAGATTTCTTGGTCTCACAGGTTGGTAAGTATATTCAGCACTACTCTAAAGCAAGACCTGATCTTAATGCTTAGAAGGGTGTTTAACAATTGTTAAGCACACCTTACGTGCTGTTATGATCACATCTGTGCATACCTCCCAACCATCCAGATTTTCACAGAATGCCCAGATTTTTGTCTCATATTGTTGGTCTGTTCCTCATAAACTTTGTGTTTTTTCTGACAAATTGCTCAAGACTGAAGTCACTAAATAAGGAAACACATTTAATTTTCAGACTTTATTTATGTCAAACTTGCATGCTAACACAAAACATGTTATTCTAGCAACTTTATAAGTTTATAAGAGCAATAGTTAAAATCTGTCCCTATTTTTGGGCCTTCATTCCCCCCAATTATTTGTCCAGATTTCCTGCCCTAAGAGGTTGAGAAGTATACATCGATGCTACACACTAAAAGATGATAATGCCAGCCAGTAAACAATAGTGGCAGAACACCTTCATTTCAGTTCTGTTTCTGTATACTACCTACAAAATCACAGCCATTTTCATTAAAAATAACTTCCTCCATTACATAAGAAATATGTAAGGACATCTCCTGCTATCTGTTTGACAGTGCCTTCCAACAACTTCACCAACTTTCAAACAACATTTCACAATTTTTTTTTTCTGTAGCTAGTAGTACATGGAGCAAGTAAATCTCCTTGCACTACAAATAATTATGATCATATCTCCATTCATACCTGAATATTATATGTTCTCAACATGGATGCCACAATTCATCTCATATGCGATCCATGTACAAACACATAATAGTCAGGTTACAATTGGAGACCAAATCATAATATTCTGTAATCACTCAGAATGCCCATGAATCCTTGAAGAAACCTGCTGAGATTACCTGAAGTAATTCACTGTGTTCCAGTGCACACAGTCTGCACAGATGTTTAACCACTAGTGTCTGTAATTTTGAATTTTTTATATTCCCAAATCAGAGATATCAGTAGATTGTTTCCTCACAAAGTATACACTGCTTTTCCTTTTCTGTATCCAGGGGTGGGATTCTGAATACTGTGCCCTATGGAATAATGCTGATATACAATACAATGGCATACTCAAGCCCTTTGGGGTTTATAACGATGGCTATACAATGGAGTAGGACTCACTACATGGACTTTCCCTATTTGAATCCACTATACGCATGTATAAAGCACAAATGCAAGTGAACCCCATGATTGTAAGCAATTCATATGTACTATACTAACTGTTTATGACGTGCTCCCAACTGCATAAAGTACAGTACCAAAACCACACACCTATAGTTGTTGTATCATATTGACAATACCTGTGCTCCTTTACCTGCTATTTTTTTCCTCTACATACAAAGTGTTAATATTACCACTTTAGTGAAAAACAAAGTCTGGCTATGATATGACCCTTCCAGTAGTGTTGTCAGACCTACTACAACTGCACACGTTGCCACCCTAACACCTGATACTGCAGTGCTTATACCAATGGGAGCTCTTGTAGTACCCAGTCCCTCACTACCTTAGTATGGCTATAACCGACTTACACAGACTTACCCAACAAATAATACTTTATACAAACTGGGGAAATGACGAATAGACGAATACTACTTTAAACCACAAAAAAACGGCAGCCAAAGAAAACAGTCTACTAAGGTTTATTAAAAACAAAAAATAAAAGTTGCATAAAGCGCTTTCATCTAGATAAGTGACTAGATTTCCTCAGATACTGAAACAGTTTGTTACAGTTAAATATGTTCTAAGCAAAACCACGTGTCGCATAGTTAGCATACTTAATTAAACAGAGTGAATATATCTAGCCCTTATGTTACTTGTCCTATTCTACAAGGGATACAAGTTCAACAATGTTAAAATGGACAAGTAACATAAGGGTTAAATATATTCACGCTATTTAATTAAGTATGCTAACTCTGTGACAAGTGATTTTGTTTAGAACGTATTTAACTGTAACAAACACTGTTTCAGTATCTGAGGAAGTCAAGTCATTTATCTAGATGAAAAGCGCTTTATGCAACTTTTATTTTTTGTTTTTAATAAACCTTAGTAGACTGTTTTCTTCTGCTGCCATTTTTTGTGGTTTACACAAATAGTAATATTTTATGAGACACTGTGTGTCATGACAGCAGAGCACAGTAGAACAGGGAACAACTGCTTTGTGAGGTATGTTAAAAGTGCCATACCCTGCTAAGTAGCTGATTTCTGCTATGCTGTACAGCACTTCTTAATACACAAATATTAACAGAGTGTGTATTCAAAGATGCAGCAATTCTTCTGTTAGCCTTCTGTTACTACTGTGATCTATGTCTACCAACTCTAACCATCGATGAATAAATCTGAGTTTTTTATACAGAATTTTTGCTTCATTCCTACAGACTTTTTGCTTCATTCCTATGGACTGTTATATGCTGTTGCAGTTGTGACAAGAGATTTATTTGGCCTGGTAGCTCTGTGAACTGTTTTTTGACTCTACCAACTCCCTTAATGACAATAGATCTACCGATTCCCTTAATGACAAAAATCATATGTAATTTTAGTGCAAAGAATACATGTATGCAAATGCGCAGTGTACTTACGAAAAGCCCACAAGAGACAGATCATGGTCAAACTGGGCAGTAGGTAAGGTAATGGTCCAAGGGTCATAAAGCATGCCATTATTTTTACTTGGCTGATTTTCCACTGATTTTTTTTAAATAAAGTCCAGATTTTTCAAAGTCCATACTATTTTGTTTTTTACATTTACTATGATCATGTAGCTTTGAAGTAAATTTATTTTATTATATTTTATTTCAAATTTTAACACAGAAAACATAGAAAGTCATTAGCTAATAAAATGAAAAGATACTCAGCATGAGCAATAATAAACTACTATTCCCTTGAACCTTGCATGTATTTACAGTGCAACTAACAAGCCACGTCATGACACTAAAAGGAACTTGGGTAATTTTCTGGCTTGAAATCACTTCCGCAAATTGCAGAAAGTCAAACAGTTGATGAGTGAACACACGATTGTAAAGGGGCAGGAAATCAAAGTGAAAGAGGTCGAACAAGATTAGTTGAGACTGTGGAGGGAGGTTGCACTTCAATGAAGAACAGGGAGGTAGCCCATTTCCTCACTGTAGTGCGATCTCGGAGTTGGTATATTTAAGTGGGGGGTGTGGGGGCAAGGCCCTCCTGCTTAATAGTAGAGGTTAGCTGAGTCCGTCATGTGGAAGACTGATGTTGAAAATGTCGAATAGACATTACCATTTTCAACATTCTGGTCTTACGCTGTTGTAAGATTTTGATGTTATTTTTCGGTGTTGTCATTTTTCCACTGTATCAGTTTCGAACATAGCATGGTAAACCTAATTTCCTGGATATCTGGACTGTGACAGTAATGACTCTGTATGCGTCCCCACAGATATCATGCAATTACAAATTTTGATAGTATGAAAAAACAGCAAATCTGTAGTTAGGCCTAGGAGCATGCCCACCAGAAAAAAAAACAAAAAAACAATAAAAATTGTAATCAAAACAATGCTTCCTATTCATTTTAATATGCTAGAACTGGCATATTAAAGATGGCAGATTTAAGCATTTTTTTTGTGCTTTATAAAAAAACCTGGAATTTGCTGTTTGATTTTGTCACATATACTAAAATATTTGTCCTTGGCAATGCAGTAAAGGGTTTTTAGTGTGAAATCACACTAGAAAACTTGTCATGTCTGATAAATTAACCATACCCAGCAAAAAAGACAAGACATGCCTTTCCAAACTGTTGCCATGAAAAATAATGCAGGTGACCACAATGTGGACCATGGACTGTTAGTGTACATGGACAATGATCCATGCCTGCCCTCAAAAATAATCCTGCTGTGAATTTTTGCAGGTGATATTTACTGGAACCACTCCAAAAAGGGCATCAGATTCTGCCAAAATGGACATACATGTTCACAGAAAATGGACTGCTTTGACAAGATTTTAATTATCAGTGAGACTGAAATGTGTTAATTATATGCAGGATATTGAATTACTCTGTCTGCATCAGCACCATCCTGTGAACCTACACACACACACACACCAATGACTGGATATGTAGACGTTCTAATGACTATACTCACAAAAGCCTTAGATGCATCTCAAGAAACCATAAACTCAATAAAACTTGGACCTCAGCTCATACACACAGCTCATTAATGTGACTTCACACTCATCACAGTAAACAACTATTCCACTGAAACTAAGTTACATATTTAAACAACAGCAAGCAAGATGTATATATATAAACAACAAAGACTATCAGTGAGTCCCAGCTCTACCTTCCAATAAAATTTATTTAGTTGAACAGTTCCTTCTCTAGCCTCGCCAACAGCCTTTACAGAGTAAAACAGTAAAACTCATAAAACACTTGCAATATATACAAAAAACAAGTAATCAATCAATTACATAATTAAACTATCAAATCACATAGCTTAAATATATTTAAAGTCATAGTCTTAAACAAGACATTGCCAGTTACATTCTCTGTTCATTCCATGTGGATGCAAAGTCCCAAATTTCATAATCAAAATGCATTCCTTTTGTCTTAACATATTTTTTTGCCTATCAACATCATTATAATATAATGGAACATGTTCCAGAACAGACACTTTTATATTCTCAATATTTCCATGGTGTACTGAGTTAAAATGCTCAGCAATAGGACTAGTAATTTTATTATTTTTAACATCTCTAATATGTTCTTTTATCCTATCTGCTAGCATTCTTTTGTTTCTCCAATATAGTATTTGTTACAATCACAGAATATGACATACACAACACCTTTGCTCATACATGTATATTTGCCTTTTGTATCAAAAATTTTGCCATTTATTTTATTCACTTCATTTACAACATGTTTACATATAGCACATTTTCCACAAGGGAATGTTCCCAAATTCTTCACAACATTTAATTCATTAGTACAAGGCTTTTTATAAATGCTGTGTATCAGAAAGTCCTGTATATTTTTCCCCTTTCTATATGATGTCATTAATTTTATATTTTTCAGTGATGTTATATCTTTTTTAATAAAATTCCAATATTCCATAATGATTTTATTACCAATCATAGAGAAGTTAGTGTACTTTGTAACAAAAAACATTCTCTCCTGTTCAGTCCCATATTTATTGCTACTTTCATAGTTATTTTGTCTAATAGTGCCCTTACTCTGTTTAAAGGCTCTATGCAAGCTATTTTCTACATCATCTGGGTTATACCCTCTAGTTTTGAATATCTTGGCCACTTTATATGCCTCCCTAAAGGCCATATCAATATCAGAATTGAGTCTTTTTATTCTCAAAAATTCCCCATAGGGGATGGCTGACAACGATGGGGGATGGCAACTATCTCCCCACATTTTCCAGCTTATTTCATCAAATTTTCTATGAATACTAGTATATATGGGAAAGCCATTATTGCCCCTAAGCGAAATATCCAAGAAGTTAACCTGATTTCCTTTTTGTATGTCACTAAATTTTATACCAAATCTGTTATTATTTAATTCATCAATGAAGTTATCTGATGTATCCCAATCCCCATGACAAATGAAAATTAGGTCATCAATAAATCTAAAATACCTTAGAACATTATTTTGAAAGAAAGGCAACCTATAAAGGTGTTCATTTTCAAATAGCCCCATAAACAGGTTAGCATAGGCTGGTGCAAACGCTGCCCCCATAGCAGTACCTGTAACTTGTCTATAAACAGTGCCATTAAATTCAAAAAAATGGAAGGTAGAGCTGGGACTCACTGATAGTCTTTGTTGTTTATATAAGTTACATATTTGTTGTATCATGACAGTTGAGAGTGTCCATAGCAAGAACGTATTTGGAGTTAACAGTGAACCAAACCAGACTCAAAAATCTTTAAGGATCTTTCACTATGAGTGGACACAATTGAATGCACTGAGGATTGGAATTCTCAACCATCATTTGCTGAAACAAAAAACAGCCAAGAAAAATACTTTTAAGTATTTTCTGCAAGGGACAAGCCCCCTCCTGCACCCCCTGATGTGCAGGGCTAGCCCACCATACCTCTGAATGTATAAATATATATATATATATATATATATATATATATATATATATATATTTAAAACTCCACAGTCTCATCATCTCAAAAAAGGGAGAAATTTCTCCAGAAAGGCATTAATGCCAGCAGTACTTGCTGACAATGATTTCCATTGATGGAACTCCAATCATCAGTGGGTTGAATCTTGGGCAACTGAAGCTGAGAGATTCAGTCTTTCTTCACCTGTAGGGTAATGATTGCAATGGAGACATTGTGACCTAGCAACACGAAAAATATCTTAATAATGTGTGACTCCATTGTAATAGAAGTTGCATTATACATGGTGTGTTAATAGAGCAGAAATGGTGGTATGTGTCATTGCTGTGCACTGACCCCCATCCACAGGTTCATAGATTCAAATGTCAGTACTAGATAATCTGCAGAGTATCACAAGCCTATACAATAAACTGTTATCAAAAGTTCCTTTCTACTGGAAGGCATGAGAGAATCCAAGGCTGCCTTTGAATTGTCTAGGTTGCATGATGCCCTGGTAAATGGGTCTGACCTTTCTCAGTTAGATTAGCCTGCTAGTAGAAGTTGTGGAAATGGTTTTGCCCAACAGTTTCATGTTTTTTGAATCTGAATAATTCAAACAAGTGTCAGGTGTGGCCGTGGGGGCTGCTGCACCACCAGAGTTTGCAAACAAAAATCAACATCAGGACCTACCCGAGAGATTTGGATGATATTTTCATCCTTTGGTCAGGTGACTTGAGTAGGTTAAATTAATTTTTCATTTACATCAACAACAACACCACATTTTTGTTTTTTAAATGGTAGTTTGATGCTAAAAAAGTTGATTTTTACTATTAGAAAAAAAACTCTACAGACATCCATTTTCCTCTGTTCTGTTCATGAAAGAATCATATCCCAAATGTCTTTTACATTATGACAGCCACCACCTCCCATGGCAAACGAACAATGTGGTTAAGAGCCAATTTATCAGATTGTCCCATCTCATTTCTGATGAAACTATTTTTTGTGATGAAGTCAACAAAATGGTCAGATACTATCCCATTGATTTTATGTTTTTAAGAATGAAATCATTAAGGGCGGGTCACAGTGTTGACCTTCTTGATTTGAAAACCAAGGCAAATGTGGTGGTCAATAATAAACACAGGTACTTTTGTGATAGTGAAACTTGGAATTTATTCAACAGGGCCATGATTTCTGGCTTTAGAGAGGCCACCAATTAACTGAGCAATATCCTCCAGAGGAAGTGGCAGAATTTTATACCATAAGGTCTGGGTTTACTTTTAGGTAGTAGCCCACTTTTAGAACAGGGTCTAATTTAAAAAAAGATTTTTGAAAAACATAGTAAAAGCAGGTTTAACTCTAATGTAGCTTCTAAGGGTGTGTTCAAATGTGGTGCATGTGCCCAGTGTAGATATATTGCACAAGGGGTGAATTTTGTTGTTGGCAATTTTTCAAAACCTGTCTATCCAAACAGCAAATTCATCTGCAACATGAAAGGAGTCATCTATTTAGCAAAATGTGTCAGATGTCCTGCATTTTATGTTGGTAAGACTATAAAAGCTTTAAAAGACAGGAATTACCAAGATACATATGTGATTAGTAAAAGAGACAACAGTAATGCACTATACAAACATTGTAATGATTGTCAAAAATTTAAGAACTTTATTTTCTTTGTTTTGGAGAAAGTTCCATTATTTGATGGGTGGGTAATTTTGGAGGTTTACACTGAAAAACGTGAACTATATTGGCAAATATTGGATGCCACTAACCCACCTGAGCAATAACAACAGGGTGCCCATGAAAAGTCTTTTGTTATTCAGAAAGATGCATATTTAATTGCTTGGTGTGATTCATATTTCATTTAATTTTAATATTAGTGATGTTTACAATTCATTATTTATCCAATATTCTAATTTGTTAACTAATTTGCAACTAGAATTTGTTTTTAATTTTACCTATTTTGAACTGTGTTTTTCATAGTTTTATTACTTTGCATATGTAACTTAATACTTCCACCACAAGATGGCAGCAGACTTAATGATTTTAAAAGGACAATCTAAGGGGAAGATTTTTGTCTGATGAAGTTCACATTAATGGTAGTGGCAAAGCGCTTATGGATTAAACTTTTTCTGTGCATCTTTCACTTTCTTTTGAGTCTGTTTTTTTTTTTTTTTAATTGTCTATGTTTAAATTGGCAAGAATGGCACTCTGCTTGATATTTATGGGGACATTTGTTTCTCAGGCAAGGGGGACAAACAAATATACATCTTTCTGGTCCTATTTATCTATTGGCAAAGATATAGTTCCTTTAACTGAGTATTTGAAGAGGCATTTGTTTGTTGGGAATGTTAGGTCAAGGAGGATTGGATCTTTTGGATCTTTCATGACTCAAAAGGCTAGATACAGATATCTATGGAGAATTTGTATGCGACTGAATACTGAGAAGGGCCTCCAGTCTGTCTGGATAACTGAGTGTCTTGAGGTCGTTGATCAGATTATCTCCAAAAAGGGAAAGGCCCAGATGTACTGTTACACTGTCCTGCGGATACTAATGTGAACTCCCTTATGAAATGGTGCTAGTGGGATTACCTTACCTTATCTTGTTTTACATAAAAACTCACAGGGTCTATAGCAAAAACTGCCTCTGAGTAGCAAAACACCTTTTTTTTTTTATAAATGACAAGAATGGGAACTCTTTGTGGAAGTCCTGGAGATTCTCAGGACTCCTCCCTGTGTATTAGTCACAGAGACCTCAAGAAAATACACATTAAGGTACACAAAAACTTTCACACAATACATTTCAACAGAGAATAACAATCTCCTTTATTGCAAAGAAAGTAACATAAATAGTAAACTAGGAAATCAAGGTTCTGGCTTCCCGACTAACAGAACCATACATTCTTTACACTTTTTCTAATTTATTTATATTACATTTGTTTACTTGGGGGGGGGCAGCCATAGTGGTGCAGTGGTTAGCATTGTCGCCTCACAGCAAGAGGTTCTCCGGTTCGATCCTCAGCTGGGGTGCCTTCTGTGCGGAGTCTGCATGTCCTCCCTGTGGTCGCGTGGGTTTCCTCTGGGTGCTCCAGTTTCCTTCCACATCCAAAAGACATGCTGCAGGTGGATTGGACACTCTAAATTGGCCATGAGTGTGTGTGTGTGTGTGTGTGTGCCTTCTGTGAAAGGTTGGGCGCCGGGCTGGCAACTCGACACTGTAAAACTCCACTGCCAATTATGAGCAGACAGGTGATCCGCTGTGGAAACCCCTAACTGGGAAAAGCCAAAAGAAGACATTTGTTTACTGGGAAAGTCAGACTGGGTAAGAAGTCCATTTTCAGCAGAAGCCCAGGGAGAAAAGCTCCAACAATACATCTAAGAACACTAACAGCAACATTTAATAACTAACAATGGAGAAATAAATAATGTTCAAGGAATAAAAAGAAATTGCATACAGTAATAAGGAAAATTACATAGTGGAACAAAGATACAGCACAACATGTCAGCATGAAAAGTCAGTAATATATGCAGTCTTATATGATCGACAGAGTATTTTTACAGTAAATGTTACATTGTTACTATCCTAATAGAAGGGTGGCCATGGTGGTGCAGTGGTTAGCATTGCCGCTTTACAGCAAGAGGTTCTCCAGTTCAATTCTGGGGTGCCTTCTGTGCAAAGTCTGCATGTCCTCCCTTTGGTCGCGTGGGTTTCCTTCGGGTGCTCTGGTTTCCTCTCACATTCCAAAGACATGCAGTAGGTGGATTGGACACTCTAAATTGGCCCTAGGTGTGAATGTGTGCATGTGTTTGCCTTCTGTGGAAGGTTGGGCACCGGGCTGGCAACTTGTTACTGTAAAACTCCACTGCCAGTCATGAGTGGACAGATGATCCGCTTTGGCGACCCCTAACCGGGAAAAGCCGAAAGAAGAAGTTACTATCCTAATAGAAGACGTGTTTCACCAAACAGTCCATTATGGGAGTACTTCAGAGTAAAATAGTAATACCTGGGCTAAATATAAGAGGGACAGGGAAAATAGATTACAGAGAAAGAAGGCAGTGAGTGGATTAGGACATTGCAGTGACTTCTCGAGTAATCAAATTAATGGACTGAAAGATGGAATTACTCAACATTTCTAAAAGCTTAGATAATTTTATAAGCTCCCGTATAACTTTACCACCCCCACAACCAGGTATAATTCCTACTCCAGAAATGACACCGTCACAAAGATCCATGTGAGCAAGTCCTTTAAAAGCAGTCTTTTGAGCAGTATTATGATAAACCTAGGAGGCATCTATTTTTCTATCTGGGTTTGGAGTGTCTTTAGTGTCTCTCCTGCAATGACTATTATGAATCTTCCCTTCAGGTAAAATTGCTGTATGTCACATAGCTGGAATACAACAACCTATATAACAATAACCAGACCAGTGTGTAGGTAGTCAGGGATAATCTTGGTTTCCACAAATGTAATAATATTCTTGTAATGCCACCATGCCCTACCTTCCAGCCCCATCATAAATTCTCTAGTTGAAATTGCAAGCACTATTTCCAACTACATCCATTTTTATGATAACAAGCATGTCCTGCAGAAGCATGTTTAGTCTTTTGATTTTTAACAAGAAAAATAAGATGAAATGCAGTATGAAACTGAATCAGTCAGTGGTATAGGAATTGATGGAATAACCCTATCACATGCAGTAGGTCTTTATACACACACTGACCCAGCAGTTGCTAGCATTAAGAGTTTGAACATAAGTATGCAAGGCAGCAGAAAAAGTATTAAATCTAGGATTTCATTTATATGCTCTTGATTCAATTGTAACCAAATGTCTCTCTCAATTTTTAGGAATGTGTGTATATCTATTAAGAAATGGTTCAGTACTTACAGCTCCCATGGTTGCAGATGACAAATTACTCACAGTTCAGGATGGCAAAATCAGTTGAAATAAAATAATGATGGAGATCACAGTAGATGTCCCAATAATAGGTCCATATGGAAACTGAGCATATTCGGCCTGGAGATGGTTTTCAAAAAAACTCTAAACATAGATGTTGAATTGTTTGTTCATATTAATGCAAAATCGATTACCAAACAATCTCCAACCAAAAGCATTAACTGAAGATGACTTCACAAATTAATTTTGTTTGGATAAAGCAATGTCTATGTCAGTGTTCAAAAGGCATGATGACTCTCTAATTTTAGATTCAGAAACAAGAGAAAATGTTGTTGATATCGAAGAAGAATCACTGGAGTCCACTTCAGAGCAGGATGAAGGAGCGAAATTTCATGATTTCGCTTCCTGGTCTGACAAAAAGAGGTAATTTAACTGCATCTATTTCTGAATTCAATCTGGATGGCTAATGTGGCGGCAGATTGAATGGGAAACAGGTCATAGTTGGTTTCATAATTCGTGTGGAAGGCAAAATGTCACTGACTGTCATTTTCATATGCAATGATCTCACTGGTATTTCAACTGGCTCTGCTAGTGATAGGTTCTGCTGGTTGATTTGGAATGATGTCAGTGGAATCTCAGCTGTGATCATCACAAGGGAGAGTCTTCTTGACATTTGGCACATGGATCCAGTTGGGGAGGCCCTCACAACAGGTGGAAATAGCAGTTGCAAGCAAAACCAAATGTGGTACCTTCTGGAGATAACTGAGTTTCTTCAGAAGTGTACATTAGTATAGACAAAATCTCTGGGTCGCAAGTCTTGATTGTGCTACTCTGTAGTCATTGGATTGCATGCAGAGTGGTTTTGTGGTAATTCTACAAAATAGAGCAAAGAGATTTGCAATACAAAGCTGTGGACTCATTAACATCTTGCAATTCTAAATTTCTGGGAGAGGGGATAGCAGAAATTCTTATGGGTCTGCCCATGGGGGGGTTATGAGGGGACAATTTTCTAGTGGTATTAACAGTAGTTCTCATACTTAAAACTAAGAACAAAGATTCTGGCAACTTGAGACTAGTTTCCTCACAAATATTAGTTAATTGGGTCTTAATGGTTTGATTACTTCTTTCTACTATCCCTGAGGCTTATGGTCTATAGAGACAATGGAACTGCAATTTCACATTCAGGGTTTTACAAATCTGCTGTATTACTTGCCTCATAAAATGAGTATCCTGGTCAATTCAATGCAACAAGGAATACCAAATGTCAGAATTAATGCAGCTAAGAGTTTCTTAGCCACTGTTCTAGCATCATTTTTTACACAGAGATATGTCTCTATCCATCCAGAAAAAAATGTCAACAATGACTTATGTATATTTAAATTTCTACACTTGAGGAAACTCAGTAAAATCCCACTGCAGATAACAAAATGGTCTCCAAGGCTTTTTCAAAACTTGAATAGGTATGGATACTGATTTAGATGCTTTATGCTATAAACAAACTATACAAGTATTTACAAAGTGTTGAGCAAGTTCTGAAAGATGTGGGGCATACCAGTCAGTGGAAATCTGTTTTGATAAACTACTTTTGTCCAAATTAAAATGTAAATGGTAAGCTTTTACTGACTGATTTAAGAAATTTTGTTGGGCTACTAGTCATCCATCTGGGTGGCACCACAAAAGGTCAGGAAATCCACTGCACCCATCAGTTATCTACGTTATTCTTTCAGAGTCCTTTGTCCAGTACTGAAAAGATAATAACTGCTGTAAAGAAAAAAAAATGTTCAGATTCATTTTAATGCAGCAAAAATATAGGAATTAAAGAAGCAGAGTTCGGAGGTTGACACTGAACAATCTATGAAGAAGGATTATTAAGTAAAGACAATTCATATTTAGACAATCAAGCTGCAGATAAGTATTGCATGTTAGTTTTCAAATAACAATGCTTCTCCAGAACGCGGAGCTGCCACATATGTCTTGTGCCTGAGAGTTAACTCAGCCACCATTTCCACTAAGCACAGCTTAGCAGCCACTGCCCTAGGGCAGTGGTGGAGGGCTGCTGCTACAGGATCAAGGCCCATACTGAAATAAGCAATAGGTATATACCTATCATTCCAAAGGTCTAAACCCATCATTCCTACTTTGTGCTAATGATCCTAATTCTACTTTATTTCTTTCACTACAAAAAAAAACATCTCTTAGAATAATCTGGAACTGAAGTGCAGGAGGATTTAAAAGCAGTGTTTCCAGTTGTACAAAAGCTTACTCATGACAATCCTGCCAGGGTATAGGTTCAGGGGTATCTTTCTTTAACAATTCAAATAGAAGTTTCACTACTTCTGTATAATTAGAAATCCCAAACTTACAACTGCTTTAATGTAGTAGGGCATGGTGCAGTTTGTATCACAGCAGTGCACAAAGGCAACATCTGTCTAGAATCTCCTGAAAAAGGTACCCTAAATATTAAACCTGTGATTTCCATAACTGCAATTTGTTTTTGTTAACTTTCACTGCTTAAAACTGCACACTTATGTGAGTGGTAGAGATAACTATTTAATTTCCCATAACATTATTCTAGGTTGAAATTAAAAAGGAAAACTCTCAGAACCCCAGATGACAGCCCTCCCTGTTTCTCAGCTACTGACATCTTAAACCCCTCTTCCAAAGGTATGTATGCTGCTCAATCACTCTATTTTTTTACTGAACTCCTCTAAATCACATGTTATGCTATTTGGACCTACTCAAAGACTACCCAAATCCTTTTGCAGTAGCCTAGATGATCCATAAGGTGACAGCAAACTGACAACTGCAGAATATGTTTTACATCCTAAGCCCATACATGCTTTACCTTTCACTGCACTAGGTATCCTGCAAATTCTAAGATTCTACACACCAGTAGCAATCAAGGTTGTCATTCTATTACTCTTGATGGCCAGAAAAAGCAATTGCAACATTTGCTTTCACTGGCTAGCATGGTTCCTCTTCTTCAAATCCAGTTTAGCATTTCTAATATGGTTTACCATGAAAATTGCAAATGGAGACTGTCCGACAGATAGAACACTCAAAAGTTGGATTTTCTAATGTCCATCTTGGTGAACATCTCTGTGTCGAAAGTTCATATCAGCGAATGCACTGTGCATTCGCTGATATGAACTCAAAGTACTGTCAGAGATCGCAGTACTGTGCGGTTTGGGAAATGAATCCCTTTCCTCACTGTAATACAATCTTGGAGTTGGAATATATAGTTAGCAGGGGGTGTGGGGGTGCAGGGGGGCTTGCACTCCCTGCAAAAACATGATGTTAGGTGTAAGAGTTTAGTGTTTCTATGCTTCTATACAGACATCATGTGATGTGTTTGATTTTAATGTCGAATCAGCTGAATTTGTTCAGGTGATTCAAAATTGTGATTTGTGGCATTTTTTTTTTCGTGGTTGTGGCTCAGTGTTTTACTCAGAAATTATTTTGTCAATATTATGATAGTAAACCTTCTAATATTTTTATATAATTTACATTTTGCAGGTTACTGTGTCAAAATTGTGATTTGTGGCATTTTTTTTTTTTGTGGTTGTGGTTCGGTGTTTTACTCAGAAATGATTTTGTCAATATTATGATAGTAAACCTTCTAATATTTTTGTATAATTTACATTTTGCAGGTTACTGTGCCCCACTTCAGACAATGAAATTCTAACAGTCATCTTCCGCTTTCAGTTACATTACATTGGAAAACAAGGCAAAATCACCCTCTAAAGAAAAAATATATATATATATATATATATATATATATATATATATATATATATATATATATATATATCTTTAAAAAAGTAATGGGGCCTTCTGCAAATTTGCTTACTATCTCAAATTCCCTCCCATACTGAGGACAGATATTTAACTAAACAATTTTTTATTGTTTGTATACTGGCTAAATCCAAATGGACAGAAGACAATTTAGTGGACACTTAGAAAACCTTTGAATACTGATACACAGAAAGAATACACAAGATAGTTATCTGTGACAATGACATAAAGTTAATTTCTGTCAGATTCTTCATGTACTGTAATCAAGCTTCAGTTTCTTCTTGATCTTCAGTTTTACTGTAGTTATGTTTGCCAATACTTCACTTGCATTGATGGTTGTACTTTGTTTTACTGTATTTTGTTACCTCTCAGAATATGTTACAACTGAAATGGTATGCACTTTTGACCTCTTTCCTATTGAGCACTAAAGAAATACAACTGAAAATAAGATGAGCAACATCCTAACATATGCAGTCACCAACAAGTTACAACCTATCATAAGGAGAATGTTCTAGTAAAACAGAATGTTTGAAACAGGCTGTCATTAAGGGGAATATCCCAGCATACAGTCTGTTTGAAAGCAAATCTATGTCACTGTAATCAAGTGACGCTACCATTCACAGTATTCAAATCTCAACTAAAGAAGTTTATACTCAAAAAAGCTTATTGCACATGCTTTTATCAAACCTAACTGAGTTAATTCAATTTACACTTAATATCTACCTAGTCCACACTACCAAGCAATCATATAAAAACAACCTATGCTCTGAAGAGTGACCTCTAGTTGTAGAGTGGCTATGCACAATAATTCCATTCTAATCTGTATCATCCTCCTGCAACTCAATGTATAGCAGGAATAAAATCAAATTCCACTGGGAATAACAGGGATTTTGGTGTACCATGCAGCAAAGTATGTCAAGAAATATATAAAACTAGAAAGCATGAACACATCATTGCCAAATAAAGATCCAAACATGAATTGATCTCAATACTAAATGACATTTACCAAGACAGATATAGCCAAATTAAGGATTGGATATATTCATATCCATAACAAATAAATGCCAATCACTGTAGGAATGCCAAGTGCTGCTTTACAGGCTATTTAGTTTGTTTACATACCAGCTAAGTCATGGCAAAACACTCTAGCTATCCCCAATACACTGCAAGCACCCATAAGTTCACCTACTGCATTCCACCAATTTCCTCTCATACACCTCCCATCAAATTACCATAATCATCTTCTTGAGCTGTGACCTTGGATAACAACTGTACAATCCTTTACAAGGGAAAAATAATTTCTTCAAAGTACAGTGCATTATTTGAAACACATCTCAATTACCAACATATGCCAAACAAGCAATTCCAAAACTTAAAAATAAATACCTGAGATGATACTGGTCATTTTATGTCCTACCGTCACATCACTGCCTGATCACATATATGGAAGGTCATTCTTGGGTTCTGTGCAAATATGCATGGTTGTTGACGGCAACATTCAACAAGAAATAGAGATGAAAGACATTTCTTTTAAAATTCATCTACCGATACACGATCACAAAAATTTCAGATAATGATTGTGTTGCCATTCAACTTTTTAACACTGTTATGAATGATGGCTGCCAGAACTGGTGGGGTGTCTCAGCTAGCTTAGGCAGGAGCCTAGAGCACCTTCTGCTAGATTCAGCTCTTTTGCACACTTAATTATTTTCATACAATGCCTGGGATCTTTCTTTCAGAATATTTGCTATCTTGCATACTGCTATACCCCAAGATTTGATTTTGGAATCTGACCTATATATATGAAGAAAGGACCTTGGTGAATAATATATTTTGCATGAAAATCTATGACAGAGCTTAAAGCTAAAATGTATTATTTAAGATTAAAAGGATGGAGCTGGAAGCATGAAAAATCCTTCTTAAAATGAAAGTCTACTGAAGATGCATGTTAATCTGCCATCATTATTCATGAAAATTAAAAGAATGCAAAAATACTGCATACAGTAATTCTGGTACCATACAAACATACAGTAGAATAGTCCTGGTGGGCTAGAAAATTAGCATTCTATGAAGCTTATATACTCATTATATCCTTGCAGATTTCTTCCAGGAAAAAAAACTTCATTAAACAGACTAGCAAAATAATGCATTACCAAATAAAAAAAAATAATATATCACATTAAATTCAGAAAGGTGCCTATAACACAAACAGAAATCATGCCCACATCATTGCTTTATGAATTTGTTCAATGTATTACGTTTCTGATCAAAAATTTCTTGGAGTACATTCTTTGCCATGAGTTAGGGAACAGCCATAGCGTAATACAGAAATTATGCTGAAGTGAGGCTATGACAGGAGGCAAAGACAGAGACTTCAACAGCTTAATCTTAAGACTTGAACATGTGTATGATTGTTGCATACTACTGCCAAGACGACAATAGAAACACTAATTTTAACAAGAACAGTTATTATGAAAGACAAGCTTGGAGAAGATTATTTTTCTCTGAGTGCTAGGGAATGGTTGTCATTAAAGACATGCTGTATTCATTACGAAGGCATGCAGAAAAACATAACACAACATGTCAAGATTAGCTGAAAGATAATGAAATAAAAACATGCCTGTAATACGATATGGATGAGCTTGCAGACCTGGGGAAAGTTTCTCAGACGATATACCTACTGCAGTGCACACAAATTTCAGCTTAAGGGGGTAGTGATGAATCTAATATGTCAGTTTTGATAAGGTTTCAAAGTTTGCACTTATATGATTTTCTGAATTAACTACCCAGAGTAGAGCTCTAACTGGGCTTACAAAAATCATGCTGGGATATCACAAATATTATATCTCCTCATGACTGCAATTACCAACAGACTTAAAGTTATTTTGTAAACTTCTCACAGTACTGTTTAATTTTTGTGTGACTTTCTCAGTTCCACATACATGCCAGTTTAATAAATATAATATTATCAGGCAGACAGGACAGACTGAAGGTGTATCTCCCAAACAGAAGAAGATTATGTTCCTTATAGTTTTTTTGGGAAAATAAGTCTGTCAAATTAGACATCCACTTATTCCAACATTGTCACAAAGTTAGTCTGACCGACTGATAAAGAAGTGGTTGCATTAAAGTTCTGCTTTATTTTTTATCTTAGACATCATTCTACAGATTTTGATATGCTTGAATAAAGGAGCTGTGTTAAGAACAGCCAAAATGAAAACTACAAGCCATTTAATGTTATCTGAGCAAATAGTATAAATAATCCAAAACTGCTCCAAGTGTCAGTGCTCCCCTGGGACTAACAAATTGAAACTATGGAAGGAAAACATGACCATCACAACAGATCCAAATTGTTATCCTACTCTACTCAATTATCTTCCTAACCCAGTCTTTCATCTCATTACCTGCCTTTTATCTGGTGACATCCATCCAAACCCTGGCCCCTCCACCTCTCCTTCCTCACACAGGCCTATATTATTTACTTCTCTAAACTCACAAAGTATTGTCAATAAAGTCCCTACCCTCCATGCATGGCTCACATATAACAAACCTGACATACTTTCTATCTCAGAAACATGGTTAAAACCCTCTATAAAAGACTCTGAAATAACTCCACCCAGCTATTCTATCATTAGAAAAGACAGGACCCAGAAAAAAGGCGGTGGAGTTGCTCTCCTATATTCTTCTTCCCTGCTAGTTACCCCCTACAACAAACCTACTCCAAAGTTCAACAACGCTGAAGTACTCCTCAGCCTCCTACAAGTTAATAAGCACAAACACATCTGTCTAGCATCCCTCTACATTCCCCCAGGTGACAACATTTCCACACTTGAAAACATCCTCTCATGGCTCTCTAACAATATCAGTAATGAAACCATAATCTTAGGAGATGTAAACATCAACTGGGCCTCCATCCAGTCTTCAACCAACCCTCTTAATATCAACCTATATAACTTCTCCCAACTAATCAACACAATAACACACCCATCAAAAAACCCCTCTTGTGGCACCATCCTTGACTGGATTCTAGTGTCACATCCCCACTATTTCTCAGACAGTGGTACTCTTCCCGACCCCCTTGGCGATCACTTGCCTATTTTCACCCGCCGACTCCCCTGTATTTCTTACCGTACCCATAACTACATCACTACCCACAGTGACAAAAACTTTAACCCATCAACCTTCATATATTCTCTGAAAGCAATTAACTGGAATAACTTAAAGTCACTACCCCTAGAAGATGCAGTTACTCACTTCAACTCTACTTTCTTAGAAATACTCGATTCCCAAGCCCCACTAAGAACAAAAAGAATAAAAACAAATTCTGCCCCCTGGCTAACCAAAACCACACTATCAAGCATGCGCCTTAGAGATAAAGCTTGGGGACTCTATCGTAGAAATAAAACCCCAGAACAACATATTGCGTACAAAACCCTTCGTAATAAAGTAAAAAAGCTTATAATCTCTGACAGACAAAAATATTTCTTCACACTCCAAAACAACAACAAAACTAACCCTCAAAGATTCTGGAAGGGGATCTCTACCCTTCTTAACCCCAGCAAGCCACACACCCCAACCCCAGACCCAAATAGCCCAGACTTAGATCTAGCTACACAGTTCAACTCCTTTTTCATTGACTCTATTAGCAAACTCACATCCTCCTTCACATGCCCCTCCTCATTATCTAATTCATCCCCACCCTCTCCCACAAACAACCCTCCCCTCACTACCTCTGTCTCCTCATTCTCATCGTCTCACTGTCTATCTTCCACCTCATCCACTACTCAAACCCCCTCTTCGCCCACATCTTCCTCAAATCCTCTCTCTCCCCACTCCTCTCTATTCTCATTTAAACCTATACCCACTTCCACTATAAAAAAACTTCTTCAGAAACTGAAGCCATGCACCAATGCTCCGGACAACATCCCCTCTTACTTCCTAAGTATAGCTGCAGAAGCAATTGCCTATCCCATTAGCATTCTAATTAACTGCTCCATCCATGAATGCACAGTGCCCCTATTGTGGAAGCAAGCTTTTATCATCCCCCTCCATAAAGGAGGTAACAATTGCAACATCAATAACTTCCGCCCTATTGCTATCCTGTCCCCCATATCTAAACTTCTGGAAAAGTGCATCCAGCTTCAACTCCTTCCACATCTCTTAGATAACAACCTTTTAACCCCTACACAACACGGATTCAGGCCAAATCATAGTACCATGACAGCCCTCCTGTCCTTTCTTGAGATTGTTAACAGAGCTCGCGATCGCAGCCACATTGTCTCTACCCTATTACTTGACCTCTCCAAAGCCTTCGACACTATCTCACACAGCCTACTCTTATCCAAACTGTCACAACTTAACCTCTCTCCCTCCTCCATAAATTGGTTCTCCAGTTATTTATCTAACAGATACCAAGCTGTAATATGGAAGAAGGCCACTTCCTCTTTCCTTAGTACCCCCACTGGAGTTCCCCAAGGATCTATTCTTGGTCCCCTCCTCTTTAATATATTTATAAATGATTTCCACAAATCTATTCCATTTGCTAATATCATCCAATACGCAGATGATTCTACCATTATCTACTCTGCCACCTCTTCCTCTTCACTCCAAAAACTCACTCAGGAAGCTTTCTCAATTACTGAACATTGGATGAAAACAAATCACTTAGCTCTCAATGCCTCCAAAACAAAACTAATGGTATTTACCCCCTCCAAATCCACTTCCTTCGACATAAACTCTTTCTCTATTACCAGCCAAAACAACTCACCCTTGGAACTGGTATCTGAAGCTAAGCTACTAGGTGTTCAAATCGACAACCGGCTTAATTTCAACTCTCATCTACAACTTAATATTAAAAAAACTCATCAAAAACTAGGTATGCTTTACCGTCAGAATCAGTATCTTACTAGCTCCTCCAAAATCACTCTCGCTTCCTCCTTTCTCATCCCCTCTCTTCTCTATGGGGCTCCATTATTGACTAATCTTCAGATCTCACTAAAAAAACAGCTTTCCTCCTGCTATAACAAAATTGCCAAATTCGCAAATAGCCACAGATCCTCCACCCACCACTGTTCCTCTCTCCAAAAACTAAATTGGCTCGAACTATCTAATCATCTCATCTATATACAGCTGACTTTAGCCCATAAGCTCATTCTCAACCCCTCTCTTTGTCCCTCCCTGTCTTCTGCTTTAAAATGCACCTACCAAATAGAGTCTTAAGGTCCAACAATCAAAACCTACTGGAAATTCATAAACCATCTTATCCCCCAGGTAAACACTTACTATCCTGTAACCTTTCCCGTCTCTGGAACTCACTCCCACCATCCATTCGTACCACCTCTAACCACTACATGTTCAAAAAGTATCTTCACACATATCTAAGTTCCCAATGGGATTGCTCTTGCTCCCACCCCTCATAAATATATGACATCCTTACCTCCATTATGCTTACGATACCAAACTTTTACCTAACAAAGCTTGTGTTCCCTCAGTATCCACTCTATAATGTACTTTTATGCTCCTTCTGCAAAACTCCTCTGTTATGTATTTCACATTACTTCCCAGCTCATTTACTTCACATTAATCCTCATTGTTTGTATTGTTCTGAATGCTTTTGAATTTTGAGCTTAAATGTTTTATCTACCACTTTTGTATAAATATTAGCAATCTTGTGTATGAACCTAATTTTGTGTGTGCTGGAGCTTTTCTCCCCAGGACTTTTTATCTACTATTTTGTATAAATATTTAGCAATCTTGTGTATGTACCTAATTTTGTCTGTGCTGGAGCTTTTCTCCCCAGGACTCCATTGAAAACGGGTTCTTTTTGGCCCAATGGACTATCCTGGTAAACCAACTGCAAATAAATAAATAAATAAAATAAATGCTGGTAGGTTCTCTCAAATTCCTAATCGATGTGTAGTAGAATTTTTGTCAAATACCACTACACTCTGACCATGAATTTGACATGCTCTACCAGTGAAATTGGCTTTTCTCTCCGTAGTTTCAATATATAGAATAAAAAGTTTTATATGTATTTAAGAAGCAAACATAGAAAAAGTGGCATATTACTATTCCAGATAAACAGTTAAGCAAGCTTGTTAGGTAGATGGGTAAGAGCAAGACCTAGGTGAGGCAAGTTTTGATACCTGTCAAACAGGTCTTACTTTGTATCACTGAATCCAGTAAGGAGAAATGGCCATGACTTCTCAGGAGCAGAAGTACTTCTAAAGAGCTCCTGAATAACATCCAATCCATTATAGTAAAACAAATGTTTTCTTCCAATTCATTATAAGCTAGTCTTTGTTTGATTAAGTGAATGGCCCATGAATATAATGTCAAATTTTAAATGTGTCAACTTTATTGTGAAAAAGGGTTTGAAGCTTTTGATAGGAGACTTAATGCAATAACACAGAGTGGTGGGAACCCTTCTCAGAAGAAAGGAAACTGAGAATCAGTAATAAATATTTCTCACTGCAGTATTACAGCCATGCAGTCTCACCCTACAAATGCAGACAATTTGCAAACTACTTCTGTCATACAGCATGTACGACTGAGCAAACAGTGACTGTAGAGCAGGAAATAGACATTAGCTTTCATGAGACGGAAATCCAAACTTACCTTGTCATTCAGCAAATTCAAAGGATTCAAGAGATGAGAAGTAGAAGGAACAATTTGTGAATTTATTTACCAACACAATTAATAAAAATGAGTGACTAGAACAGTACCCTCATTATATGCAGCCCAAAAAATATTAAAATGACCATTGACTCAAAAGAAATTGAGAATGTCATTTCCAAACCCAGTGAACAATAGGATAGATCAAGATCCATCATTTTCAAGCTTAAATGTCATTTAGTGGGAAAAATAGAAATGCATTATTCCTCTCCACACTGAGAACAAATACATTTGATATAAAGTATCAGAGTTGTTTAGTCTTGCTAAAAGTGCATATCATTTATCAAAATAATGTAGTTGTTTACATTGATTTCTTAAAGTAGGCTTCATTCCCTGAGTCCCTAAGTGGAAGAGTTTTGCCCCTTCACTTCTGCCCTCTAAATATTCTAACAATGATGTTGGACAACCATGAAGTACAGGGTGCTTTTCATTGAAAACAAAATAATTTCTCATATAACAGTTTGGTGCAAAATCTAAACTCTTATACTTTGAAGAACAGGGAGTGAGACCAGATCCATGCAACCAATTCAAAGCTATATATACATTATATTATTGGGTATCAGAATACCGTCACTGCATATTTTGCAGCAAAAGTAGTTGGTTGAAAATCATTTGAAGCTATGCAGCTTGGGTATATTATTTTCAAAGACAATCAGCACAAGACACTGTTAATGATTATGTTTCCTAGTCAAAGTATGTTCTATAGCCAAATAAGCAAAAAAGGAGAAAACTACTTGAGCTAATCCTTCAACAAATTTTGTCAGAAAACCACATGAGGTAATGGTTATTTCACATCAGTCACACTAAAAATAAGGGGATGTAGTTGTGTTATAAAAACTGCAATAAGGGATATGACTGTCAGACCTTAACAGCATTCACTACCAGAAGATAAATATCATTTAGTATACAACGTAGAGCATTATGAGACTCTTTACTGACAAGTTCTATGCTCATGTGAATAGCTGCATAGATGCATCAGTCCCCTTCCAATTCAAAAGCAAAGTCCTATGGTAGAACACAGATATAAATAGGATTGATAATAAAATAAAAACACCATTGCATGTGAAAACAAACGTAAATCGCAAGATGGAAAAAAAAAACATAACTTTGAAATCTAGACCCTGATTAAATCAACTAAAGATAGACATGAAGTAAAGATTGCCACCTGGGTAAAGGACAACCACACAGCCTTCTTTAACTATGTTAGAAACCTTAGAAACAATTCCCAGCACTGTGCAGAGCTAATAGTAAATGATATCACATACTCAGGCCCAGAGGACATAGCAAATCTACTAGTGGATAAATATAACTGTAACATAACTCCACTTTCTCCTACATTCCCAGATCTCATACCCACATCTGTTCCACCCTCAAATCTGTTATGAGCAAGTCCTCAAGGCATTATCCAAGGCCAAGAAGACTTCTTCTATGGGGGATGGTTAACAAACTGGACTGCTTAATGCCCAGCTTAAAACAGGATCTGTCAGACACCCTACAGAGGGTATTCAATGTCAGAGCCCAAACATGCTTTGTGGCAGATGAATGGAGGTGATTAACTATCATCTCACTGAACAAAAGTTGGGCATCAATGAAGCTTGGAAATTATCGACTCATATGACTATCCAGAACCATCTACATATAAGACTATGTAAAGAATCATCATGGAATTAATAAAAAAGGACATTAGTAACTTACAAACTATCATCTCAAGAGAGTTCAAATTTGTAAAGGCAAATCCTGCCTACTTAACCTAGTTGACTTCTTTGCTAAAGCAATGGATGAGAGCAAAAGGCATTTGACACATCCTGCATCCAGGTTTCATAGACAAACTATCCCAGCTAAATGATAATCCCTATGTATCTTAGTAAACAACAAATTATCACACAAATATAACCCAGGAAATTAGGGTAGGCTGGTCTACCTCCTTCAAAAAAATTTGTCACTAGCAGTGTACCACAGGGATTTAGTTCATGCACCACTCATCTTTGGCATTTACGTCTCAGATGTCAAAGCTACATTTGAGGGTTTATGTGTGACATGGTTTGTAGATGACTGTGATTTTGGTGGCAACATAAACTCTCCAGAGGACACTAAGAGTCCCAAAAAGAGCTTTTCCCAAACCAAAAGGATGTGTCAGAACCATGGATTAAAACGGAATGCCAAGAAATGTATAAAAGTATCCCTCTACAAGCAAGAAGTTCCTTGTAACTGAAACACTGACAGCACACTCTTAAAAATCTATCCAGTAGTTAGCAACCTGACAACCTATACATACAACAAACTATTCTTTGATCACCATGTATCCTATTGTAAGAAAGCACTTTTTTCATTGCACCGTTTAATACTAAGGGTTTGGCATCCAGGTCCAGTATTGTAATTATGGCCTCATCAGGTTGATCACTGAGTATAATGCCCCCTTTGGAATGTACCTGCCCAAACATGTGACACAACTCAAACACCCACAGTGCTTTTTAAAATAAAATCAAGGCTAAATTATAATAACACTGCAGACATTCTCAAAGCCTTATCCATCTTCTTATTCTCACAAAGGCTGCTGAGAGTGATCTTTGCCTCATATACAGAGCATGAACAGGCCATATCTTTTCAGACGAATTTCACATTCACTAGTGCAATGGGGCATGAAACATCCACTCGGTACCTCTAAATCTTTTTTTCACCATAAATAGAAATGTTGGAGGTATAGATATCACAGAAAATTGCACTTATTTGGAATCTTCTTCCTCTCCACATAATAAAAATACTTCTCCTATACTAGTCAGATGTAACCTAGACAAAAGGATGGTTAATTGCTAACTCATCCCTAGTTTAGCTCAGTTGTCCCTCATTGATAGGGGCAACATTTAAATGTTCTGGATTATTCATATATTTCTAAAGATACTAATGTATACTAGCTTAGTAAGTACCTATAAACCTATTTAGTCTCAGAGAAATCAATAGATGCAGACAATTTAGCAATCAACCCCAGAGATAATTCTTAAAGCAAATAATTGTTTTTTTTTTGTTAGCTGTGAAATATTATTTTATAGGTTCCTAGGTTCATAGGTGTGTACTAGGCTAATGGCCCTGGAGCCTTTACAAGTCTAGCCCATAGGATTACCCTGGCATCATGCCACCTGACCTTAGTTCCCAGTGCCTCTGTCGAGTAGAGCCACTGGAATGATCCCTGGGGTGAATTTCCCATTCACTCATCAAGATTTCTCTTGAAGAGGGCCAGTGAAGTGCTCTGTTTGACATGCATGGGAAGTCAGTTCCATAGCTAGGGCAGACACTGGGTTATGAACCTGTCCCTTCAGCGCATTCTGTTGATTGTGGAAATGAGGTTGAGGTCTCTGGAGCATGTGGTGCTTAGGGATTGGGATTTCTTTAGATGTAGCATTTCTAACAGAGCTAGGTCTGACATGGCTTTGTAAGTCAAGCAGAGATCACCTCTAAGTAGGCGATGTGAGACAGAGAATAGATTAAGTTTTTTGAGTCTGTCCATATAGGACAAGTGTTAAAGGCCTAGGATCCTCTTTGTGAGGTACTTTTGCGGCCTCTCCAGTTGTTGCAGGTGTCTAGTGAGGTACATGCCAAATGAGGCATTGTACTCGATGATTGGCCTAATGAGGGAAGAGTAGAGGGAGACAATGACCTCTTTCTTCCTGAATGCAAAACCCTTAGTAATGAGATGTTCCACATAGAAGGACTTTCTGACAACAGTGGCAATGCTGTGGTCAAAAGAGAGGTTGCTGTCAACCTGTGTTCCCAGATCTCTTATAATGATTGCTGGGTTCAGTGGACTACCATCGATGTGGTAATTCATGGGAATTGGGTTTTTCCCAAAGGGTATGATGACACATTTTTTGGCATTGAGCTTAAGGCCATGGTTCTGACACCAGTTGTTGGTCTCAGTGAGGTCTTTCTATAAGATGTCAACATCACTTGGGGAGTTAATAATGGCTCCCAACTTACAATTGTCTGCAAACTTTGCCAGCCAGAGTTCCGTTATGTTGGCCTGGATTTCTGAGAAGTAGATACCAAACAGGAGAGGACCCAGGACAAATCCCTGTGGGACTCCACTCATGACTGGTTGGCAGTCTGACTTGGAGTCAGCTAATTTTACACTGTGGGTTCTATCTGTGCACCAGTTTGCATCCCAACTAGTGATATAGGAGTTGCTGCCTAGCTTAGTGAGTTTTTCTATGATTCCTGAGTGGGGAATGGTATCAAAGGCCTTGGCTAGATCAAGGTAGGCTGTATGAACCACCTTGCCTTCATCCACAGCTCTGGTGACTGACTCAAAGAAGTCGACCAAGTTGAGCAGGCATGCTCTATCCTTCACAAAACCAAACTGTATGGGATCCAGAGTTTGGAGATTCCCTATATCCTTGTTTATTAGGTCCATGATGATGTGTTCCATAGCTTTGCATATCAGACTTGTCAGGCTAATGGGGCGATAGTTCTCAGGGTCTGTAGTTGCTCCTCCTTTATGAAGAGGGATAACTATAGCAGTGCACCATTCAGTAGGGACAAAGCCTGAGGTGAGGCTGTGATCGAACAGGGCACACAGGTGAGGTGCCAATTCTCTCTCTAGTTCTTGTATAACACAGCCAGGGATATTGTCAGGTCCCATAGAAGCTGTATTCTTGGCCTTGGACTGTGCTGTTTTAACCTGTGCAGCAGTAATACTGGGTGCCTGGCAATCTACTGGTATTGTGATTGGTCCTCTGCTGGGGGAGAAGGGTAAAGTTGTCACTGAATCTGTCGGCCAGTATATTGGCAATATCTGTTGGCTCAGTATAGGAGGTACCATTGTGCAGTAGCTCAGAGCAAATCTGGGTATTGTAGTGGAGATTCTTTACATAACTGTAGAAGGCCTTGTTTTTGTTTTTACTATCTGCTGCAATTCTGTTTTCATAGCTAGCTTTAGAGGATTTGATGAGGGATCTCAACTTTTTGTTGAGGCTGATAAGGGAGTTTTTCCAGTCTTGGGATTTCACCTTATTCCACATCAGTTTCCTCATTCATGAAACAAACATTACGATCTATATGAATACTTTGGCCCAGCAAAGGCTATTTCAGATTACAGAGCAAATCTAACATTTTAAAATAGTGAGTTGATAAGTAATGCAAAATAATAAAATGCAAACCAAATTCTGTGGAGCAGTAAACTGTGCTCAAATTATTAATGTAATTCAAGTATTTATCAAAGATCACAGACCACAGGCTAGTGAAATATATTTAGCTAAGTGTAAAATTTGTCCTGCCTTCTATATGGTCAAACCTAACTGTACCTTTAGAGAATATGCTTTAGGACATGCCTACTTAACCTGATGGACTTCTTCGAAAAGGTCACCAAAGCAATGAATGAGGACAAAATGGTTCACACTGCCTACCTTGACCTGGTCAAAGCATTTGAAACATTGCTCCATTTGGGCATTGTTGACAAACTCAGTAGGTTAGGTACAAACCGTTATGTCACCCGGTGGATAGCCAACTGGTTCACAAACAGGACCAAGGAAGTTAGAATTGGGAAGGCCACCCCTAGAAAGAGACCAGTCACAAGTGGAGTCCCTCAGGGACCTGTCCTTGGACCGCTCCTTTTTGGCATTTACCTCTCTGAAGTCAAGGCCAATGTCAATAGTCTCTGGGTGACTAAATCTGCAGATTATTGCAAATTAAGAGCTGTCACTGAATCCCGCACTAAGACAAATGTTCTCAGGCAAAGGCTGACATAGACAAACAACTGATGTCAAAGCAATGAACTAAAACTAAATGCCAAGAAATGCATAACAGTATCCTTCGGGAAGTCACCCACCCCTGGTAACTATCATATTGACAGCACACTGTTGAGAGTTGACCCAGAAGTCAGAGACTTAGGGACGCACATGGACAGTAATCTAGCCTTTGACCATCACCTGTATATACTCTAGTAGTGAGGAAATCATTCTATATTGCACAACTTATAAACTAACAACTTACAAACAAACATATGGCATCTAGGTCAAAGAAAGTCATTGTCCCACTGTATTCGGCATTCATCAGACCTATCATTGAGTACACTGCCCCCTTTGGTATGTACCTAACCAGGCATATCCAACAAATGTAATGTGAACAGAGGCTCTTCAGTAAAAGAATATAAGTCATATGTGACATGTCTTATACAGACTGCCTCAAAACCCTATCCCTGTATTCTGTCTCCTATAGGCTGTTGAGTGGAGAGCTATGTCTGGCATACAGGGCATTGTCAGACCCCACTCTAATGGACCTCCTGGATATCCACAGAACAAACAACACAAGAATTGCCCATTCAAAAGACTTAAACCTTGCCTGTGATATAAATAGGACCTGCTGGAGAGACAGGTATGTATCTTACAGACTACCTCATCTCTGGAACAAGCACCCCATCCATGTGAAATAGAGTTCCTCCCTAACCCAATTCAAGTGTAACTTGGACAATTGGATGGGGAACAGGAAATGCATCCCTGGTTTGGTACCTATGTCTCTAATAGACACAGGTAACCTGTAAATGGTTCCTCTCCCAGGTCCCTGCTTTTAAATTTATCATGTCCCAAGACCATGCTTACACTTCTCAAGGGTACCAGAACTTGTCAAAGTTTTGGGATGCATGACTAGGCTTAAAAAGGCCCTTGAGGTCATTAGCCTAGCAAATGCCTATGAACCTATGAACTTATAAAGAAAGGAAAAATATCCACTGCTTTGGCTAAGCATAATAAAACCTTTGTCACAGAGCATGTTTTGAAGTTCTTGGTTTTACAAGTTTTGAATAGAACTTTGAGATGGCATGACATGATTAATTTTTAGAGAGTACACCGAATATAAATGGATTGTAGAACTGCTTGCTACCATGGGTTCAGGTATAAATTAAGCTGTACCTTTAAAACCCAAGTTGAAATCATGTGATCTGTTTTGATGATTATAAATGTGACTGATTGTTTTATTATTGCATGATCTGATGAAGTACCTGTATCGGGGTGTTAAAGCACTTACCAGTTGCATAAAGTTATATGTATATATTTTCCATTGGTTCATGGTCTGTGAGCTTTGATAGATAATTATTTTTGAAACATGCACATCTTATTTTTAATGGATAATAGTGATATTCGCAACTGTTTATTAGAAACTTTTTTGTTTAATTCATTTTTCTTCCTTGATTTTTGAAGTAATGCTGGAATCCTGTTTTATTTCATTGACTTATCAGTTTGTAAAACTAGCAAGTCTGTTCAATAGCACAAGAAAAATGGTTGGCTCTACCTCTAAACTCTGTTACATAAGGCTATTATTTATCTCCTGGGTATAATAATCCCAAAATTAAATATGTCAATATGTTGTCATCAGGATTTTTTATCTTTACACTATAATTAAAACTATTTTTCTGTCCAATTTGTAAAATGTTAGGTGTTAGAAATGTTGTGTTTCAGATGGGCTTCATCACATGAAACTATCAATGTCAGAGATAAATGTAATCCATACACTTGGAGTTACCATTTTATTCAATTAAAGGCAGACATCAATGTAGTCAGTTGTTCAGTCGAAATGAAGAAAATTACAAAGCAGGACTTTTGATGCTGACTAATCTAAAGATTTGACTACACAAATTGGCATGATTTCATATTGCATTACAGGAGGTAGCTCTTTATTATTGCAGGTCTTCATTAGGCCTCCTATAAAAGAGTTATTAAGTTGCAGCAGCATGCATTCAGTAAATGATGAGTGCTGGTGTCAGGAATCCTATTGTGTCTATTGTCAATTTGTTTTCTGTTATTTTATTCCTCATTTCCACTCAGACTTATTTAGTTTAGCCTGCATGTTGCCTTTTCAATTTCCTCCATAGTTGTGTTACCATGGAGTTATTATATTTAAGTAAGAGAGGTGAGTCCCCATACAAGGGTTCAGGAGGTTTACCTTCAGCAACAATACTTATTTTAAATATTTTTAATGGATTTTAGCTTCATCCAAGACACATAGAAGAATCGTCTGACTAAGCTCTATTGAGTTTGTATCGCCAGGAAACTTTGCACAGTTCATTGAAATTAATGTGTATAGCAGTTTGGGGGATTTGAAACCATATATCTCTGGTAACCTTAATAATTTGTCCTAGTTTAAACTATGCATATAAACAGACAGACACACACACACACACACACACACACACACACACACACACACACACACACACACACACACACACACAAATACACACACACACACACACACACACACACACACACACACACACACACACACACACACACACACAAATACACACACACACACACACACACACACACACACACACACACACACACTAGCATGCATGCATGCATACTTTACACTAACTTCACCATCTCACAAATACTGGAGGAATGGAATCACCCTGCAAGGGTAAACAAAATTGCTTTCTCAGCTGCAGTGTCTTTGTACAGTGAGTTAATGTCAAAACATGGCAGGATGGAAGACTGGTGAATTTGTGAGCTAGGATCCAATTCATCAAGTTTGTTTTTATATAGGGAAAACAGTAATTCAAACTGAAAAAAAAAACAGAAAAAAATAAGTAGAATACATGGGGATCTGTTTTGAATAATACATGAAATATGTTATTCTGTATAATCTGTAAACCTGATTTCAAGATTTCTGGCTTTGTCACTCATCAACAAAGACTTATTTTCCAAATCTGCTGTGCAAGACATTTAATATATCATGTACGTAATCACACATTCTGTAGATACATCCCCGTGACACGCAAACACACTGTGCTCTGTAGGGTGTTTTGGTGGGCCTTGGCCCTTTTACAGTTAATATTACACTGACACTTGGCGTGCACCTGTGATGAATACACATCATTAGCTGAGGATCATTCAAGTTCCCTGATTTAGCTGGGAGTTCATCACAGTACAGCTAGTCATTCCATCTGTTTGATGTTCAACGATATGACGAAGCATTGTATGTGTAAATCACTTGAACGTGACTTAATGTCTCAGAAACTGCTAAACCTGTCACAAAGACTCAAAAGGTTCCACATCGTCCTTGCTTTCTGCTTTGATCTGGAGTGAGCAACAGATTTTCTTGCAGTCAAAAAAGCATAATGATAATGCTGAGAAATCTGAGAAGTTCCTTTTGAGTTCTGAAAAAAGTCAGAGAAACATTGCTGTTCTTTGCTGTTTCTCTCTCTCACTCTCTCTGACCATCTAAACTGAAAAAAAAGATGCACAAAAAAGGCACAAAATGAAAATCTAACTATATACCTGTAGCTGCAGTGATGAAGCCTGTCTGACAGCTGATGAGGTCTCACCATCAATATGAAGCCATTTTTTTGTTCTTATCATCATTGTGTACTCCCTTTGTGGCTATCTTTCCTTCCTCTTAGGGAGCCATCCTTGCCTGATATCAACTGTGGTGTTTTAGTTCATAACATAAAAAGACTGAAAGTAAAGACTCCATACAGCATTCAAAGCATTAGACAGAGGCATGTCTGACCTTCAGGTGCCAGTAAAGTAAGCATCAGCTTTGCAGGCACCTGTTCTTCAGCACTGATGTCACAGCTACTCGTTCATCAAGCATCAGTCTTCTCATTTTCAAATTACCCATCTTCAACTTTGCCAAAATTATCCACAGGGGTCTGCTTTTCCACAAATACTACTGCTCTCTACGGCTCTTGTAGAAGTTTCTGCCTATACTGGTGTCTGTTCTGCATATGTTGGTCATACAAAATTCCTATTTGCTGATTGTTGGTCTTCCACCAATTTTTCCAGGAAACTGACATATATGGCTTCGGGTCTCATCCAGATGAACATGTTCACTTCCCGTATGGCCCTTATCAAAACACTACTTGTTTTATTTTTGCTACTTTCATACTTCCACTGAGGCATTTGTTGCCCCCTTGAGGAAGTATTTGCCTCGCTTTGCAGTTTCCTCACAATAGGAAGGACTTCACTTCTAAAAGATCCTCAGTTACAGTTAACTCTGGATTCCTCAAAGCAAAGAGGCTTCAGAGAATGCAGAAAGGACTAGGCTGGTCCTCCCCATTTTTTCCAGAAGTCCCCAAAACTTGGAAAAAAAGACTCACTCATAAAAAAAAAAAAAAAAAAAAAAAAAATGACCTGAGGTGGCCCTCTCTCAGATTCATTTGCAAAGGGCACTTAGGTCAATATAGAAATCCTTCTAGAAATTGTAGTATCTGTTTTCTCAGAATAATCCATAAACAATACAACCACTGTGAATCCATAACTAACCTCCATGAGGTGTTTACTGTGACTGCTACTAGAAAGGGTACAAAACGATATCTGTCTTTTTCTTGTCATGTGTAGGAATATTAAAGCTGTACATCACATATACTACACCCCTTTTATGCTATTAAAAATACACTTATTTATGTACATTTCATGAGAAAATATTTACCTGCATATACTTAAATATGGTATATTGAAACCAAATAGATGTTATCATGAAGTGACATGTAGTAGCATGATTGGTTAACTGAACAGTTATGTCATTGCTTTGTTCTTATTTAATAACATTTTCCTAATGTGTCTAGATTTCGTTGATGGCATCACCTGAGATGCTAGACCTTTATGCTCATTCAATATACATCCAGTCATGATTGTTTGGAAAAATTTTTCTTGTGGTCATTAAATAGCAAGCTTTATCTAAGTGTCTAGTAAACTGCATAAACTTGTGTCATGAAAATAATGGAAACATATTTTGTTAGACAGGTTAAAAACTATTCTCACAGAGCTGCAGCAGCAAATGTCACATTTATTTACTTTTTTTTATTCTTAACTGGGGTAGGGAAGTGATCACAAGAACCATTGTCATTCCCTGACTGGGAGCTGAAAATGTTTATTACAATTAATTTACAAGCATTCTACAATTATTAATAGATAGAATTTTATACAGATACTATTTTAACATGTAAAGAATATAATGCTATGTGTATACAATATTGATGACAGAATGAAGAAAAAATGGGCTGTGCACAGGGAAGTTTACTAAAATGTCATACCAATACAATAAACTTGGTCAAGAATACAGGTGTCAGAGAATATTTACTCAGCTATGTGGAGATTTAAGTAATATTGGATGATATTTATGTAAACATGTAGAATGAACTGTCGGCAGAACAAATAGTATATATAATGTTTGCAGTACATAATTATTCATTTGAGACATTTATTAGAAACAGACATTATGATAAAGATAAGAAAGCAGCTAGACTGAGGATTTAGGGGTGACGGAAGAGAATGGCACCACGGGACTGTAATTACTCGAAGTACGGTTGTTGACGAACATCATGAGAGGAGTTAAGTATTGAGTGTTTATTGGTTACTGTAGGTGGAAGATTTGAAAAATTTGGCAGGCATTCTGTTTTGATATGTTGAGTATCGTGTGTTTTATGGTTACTGTAAGTAGAAATTTGAGAAGCATTTGTCAGAGAGCTCTGTTGCGGTAGAAGCAGTTGCATTTGGTTGCTTCTCAGTCATTTTCTTTTATGCATTATGAAAACAGGACAGGAGAAAATATTTCTTTTGAAAAACGTAGGGCTTCTTAGTGTTTGGTTGTTAAAATAAAAAAAAGATGTGATCACTGTGAGATTATTTTGTGAGGTGTGACATGACAAATCATTAGAGAGAAATGATCTTAGAGAGTAATATAACTTTTCATTTACAAGCTTGCCTTTCAGAAATGTCTCTAATTTGAAATGTTTGAACTGTAGGGAACAAGAGCTGACCTTTGTTGAGCAGGCCGAATGTCTTCTTTACAAGAATAAACAATAGCGTTCTTGATTGGTGTGGTTGGGCAAGAGCTGTGAACTGGCACATCAGGCTAGACATACTTTTCAGGTACAAGTTTTTTCTTTTCATTTTTATTGATTCTGCAGTTAAATCTATCATGTAGAGCATGATATGAAGGATTTCTCCCAATGGGATGGATAACTGCTTCAGTAATCTTTCCATCCATGTGATTTTACTGTAGCAGAGATCTGTGGAATAAACATATACTGTAAGGATATTCTCACCATATAAAAGTTGGTGGTTGAGCATGGTGAACACTGCTGCATTATAGGTATCCTCCATCCTTCACCCAACTTTTAGAAGCAGCATTGTTAATAATATTTTGAGAAATAAGACATTTTCCCCTCAAAGTTAATTTTCTAAGAGATTATACAGCTGTTGCATGTAATGTAAGAAGAGAGGAGGGCATCCTTTTGTCACCCTATAGTCTGTTGTTGGCTTCAAAATTTACTTAAACAAGAAAGGGTTGGACACCTCCTAAGTACATCTAGAGGGAGTCACATTGCAGACAAAAAAAAAGAGACAAAGGAAAAAGACATGCCCTGAGATTCATGAAGCTTGGCGCAAGGACAGTTTTGGCCTTGCACCGAGCGTCCTCCTTACAGATGGTGCAGCAGCACCATATGAATATTTATGAGGGCGCACTGCCACACACTCGATGTGCACAGGAAATGTGTGCGAGTGCAGGGGGTGTGTTTAAGTGCTCTACAGAGGCTAAAACATGCCCTCACAGTTGCACAACCTACAATGCTTACTATTAGAGCAAGCCATTAATTCAGTGTCTGTGGATACTAAAATGTATGCTAAGCATACAAGAGTGTCCACAAACACTGAAATTAAAATCAAAGTAGTAAACACACAAGCACGTAGTGGAATATTGAGCCCTGTCCCTAGAACTATCACAATTAGATTCCCTGTGTCCCTATTTTACATTTGTATTGCTTCATTATTGAAAGTGTAAGCGAAGCACAGCGTGTTTGCATGTCGCTGCCCTCTGCTTAGCGTAGCTAACACATCAAAATCATCCAAATAGAAAAAAACATGCAGAATCAATGTTAATGTCAATAGTGTAGTGGTTAGAGCATCCGCCTATCAAACAGACATTCGAGTCCCACTATGACACATATCATTTTCCATGTGGAATGTGTATATGAACATACTTTTACATATTTTTGCTGTATAACCTACATAATAACATGTAAATGTGAACTGGAGTACTGCATGAAATGTTTAACTAATGTCATTCAATCAAAGTGGTAGTGTCATAATGAATAAGCCACTAGTAAGCAGGTTTAAGCATAAATAAGCACTAGTAAGCATATATAAGCACCAGTAAGCATGTTTAAGTGTGTCTGCATGGAGTATGCATTGCCTACACAGATTAAAAGTAGAAGCTAACTGAGTGTAAGAAACTGTAACCGGAGGTTAGCATTGCTTAGCTCTGTGCAAACCCACGCACACCCGCTCACAACTGCTTTAAAGTGCCTTAATCACTCTGTACCCAATGGCTCGTGTTCTGGCCAACAACAAAATAAACAGCAAGGCTAGAACTCAGGACCCTGTACATCACAGTTACAGTAGTTAACCATTACGCCATGATAGCAATACATATAATGGAGGTATCAGCAAATTAATCCTCACCCCAGGGAAATCAAATCAAACATGTGAACTGGATCTATGTACAGTGTAATGTTCTATAACCCGCCACAGACCATAAATACGTGATTGGAGTACTTCAGTAAACATAGAGTTGACGTGTCACTATAATAAAGTTTTGAAGTCCCCAGGACCCCATACAGTGCATGTACACATGAATCACGGATACCTGACGCATATATAACCTGTAATGAATAAGACATTGTTGACAAAAGGCAAATATAATGCTAGATAACCAATAAGCAATGTTAACCGCAGCACTGCCCAACTAAGTAATTATAAGCAATGTGTAGGGAAACCAATACAGTATGCACACAGGTACACCTCTTTAAGCAGTGCCAACCTAAAGTAAGCAGGTGTGCCCATAGCTTAGCCTTTTCAAAACTGGCCAATTATGGAAAAGTGCAGGAATCCGGCCCTACTTAAACCGAAGAGGCAGGAATATGGCTCATAACTGGTTGTAGCATCCCCCTGCAGGCAGAATGCTGGAGTGGGAGAAGGAACTCGCTTTAGAGTGCAGCGCTGGGGCATCCAGGAGTCCAAATTCATGTTATGGCTCCTGGTAAAGCACCATGACAGGAGACTACTGCAGCGCCAGTACCAGGGCTTGCAGTACAAAACGGAGGCCTGGGACAGTCTCGCCCATGACCTCACTAGTGCCACAGGTATCCCCCGGACTGGTGAGCAGGTCAGGCACCACCATGCAGACCTGAAGTGGCAGAGGGGGGATGTCCTGGAACAGTGGATCCAGGAAGCAAGGCAGATGCAGAATGCCGCAGAACTAAGTAAGTACTCCTTCCACTATGTAGTTAATAATTGCCTAGCTTGTGTATACTATGGATAGGTATGGCTAAATATCACTGTACTTCTCTGACAGCTGCAGATGAGCGTGCTGCAAACCAGCAAGCCTAAGATACTAGGCTGCAAAGGATGCGTCGCGAGGCAGATTAGTAAATAGTCTGCATGCACTGTCATAACAAATAAATGTAAGAGCCTCAGAAAGTGTTGTACCAGTATACAGAATTGTGTAATAAGCTGCAAATAATGGTGTAACCCCTGCATTGCTTCTATTTACTCTGCAGTCATATGTTGTTGTACTGTTGCTGTTATTAAATAGTACTGTTGTAGTAAGCAGTATTACCCACACTGTGGTATGCAGATAAAATGTGTAGGAAATGCTGCATAACAATGTTGAAAGTGCAAACAGGTTAGTCATATTAGACAAAATACATTGCAAAGTCTCACAACAATTGCCTGATAGCGTAATGTACAGTGATCTTAACTGTAATGCTTTTGTCACACACAACAGGGCTTTGGATCCCAGGAGCACTAGTAAGTTGTATGCATAATCATTCCACACAACTGCACACAGTTTGTTAGAATGTTCAGAGAGAAAGCTGTATGCATATATACACTTAACAACTGTACAGATTTTGCTAGAATGCTCAAATAGAAAGTGGTATGCATATTCATACCTCTCAACTGTTACAATCTGCCCAGTATGTCCTGATAAATGGCCCACATCACCTGCCTTTTGCCCTGTTCCCCTGACAAATTAGTGTGATGATCCAAGAAATGTAGGCAGCTGTTAATGACATATAAGTGATAGTCAGACTTGTACATAGTCAGAGAATGTACATGCAAACATACCTGTCATCCCAGCATCTCACGCAAAGTGTAGGACAGCAGTCTCATAACATGTTGCATTAACACCTGCATCTTATCAAGCCTGTATGTAAGACACAGGTCCAGTACATACTGATCTACAAACATACCATTGTACAATATAACGCCATTGGGTAGTGTAATAATACATGTAAGTGACAGACCACTGCAGTGACTACAAATGTTGTGAAAACTACAAGGATTTATTAGTTGTTAATTTAACTCTCTCTCTCACCCCTACCATATGTGCAAAAAAAAATAACCGATTTACACAACTCATTTGGTATGTCTACACTCCTAACCTTTGTTGGGAAATATGTCCTATTAGTTAATAAATATTCACATCTGTTTCTATGCATGTGCCATGTTAAAATACTCCCATATTGGTGGCCTGTTGCCATCAATGTAACATGCATGTTGTTGTAATGGCCACTGTTTACCCATATATGCATGTGTTCTGCCTGCTCTGCAACTATTTTATATCTGGTGTCCTGGGTAATGGGAATACCTATGCATGCTTTTATAACTAATTGTGAATGCTGTTGACTACTACTAACCCATATCTGCCTTAAACATGCTACAACATAGTTCGTATGGGAAGGCCGGTCCCAGCGGACCCACCTGTCCCTCCTCAGCTGGCCATGGCACCAGGCACCAGCACATCTGGGGCCCATCCTGGGACCTCCTCATCCATTGGCTCTGCACCACCTTTGGGTGGAACCACCACAGGGCATAGGGCTCACCCCCCCCCCTGGGAGCAGGAGCAGACAGGAACCTGTCACCCATGGTATGGTCTGGGCCATGGTGCATAGGGAGCTCATTTAGGACTGTCTATTCCAGCTTGAGGGCCAAGTGGTGCAACTAGAGGGTGAGCCTGCCCCTCCTACACAGCCCCCAGCACAGCCACCTTCTGGGCTGTGAAGGTGCAGTGGTGACTGCACATGCGTGGGGACCTCAGTCCCACTATATCCATTTGTGGGCTCATGGGCTTGCAACTTCCAAACACCCCTCCCCATCTAAGGTGTCCCCCCCCACACGTGTCATATACTGCCCCTGTATGTGTCTTTGTTTGTCTTGTCTGTCATCCTACCCAACCTATCCTCCCTGATCATACCTACTCTCCTTCCTCAACATGTCACTCTCACCTAAACATAAAATAAAGAAAGGGCAATCTGTTCCCGCAAAAAAAGCATGCCCCATACATAGCTGTCCATTTCACACACATGTCCACTGGACACATGTAAACATTTCTAATTGGCATCACAACATAATATTGTTGTCCTCACTCATCTCTCATGGTTGTGAGTGTCCAAATGTACCGCCAAATTTATTGCATATGCACAGCTGTTGCTGTAGAAGAAATGGACGGCTATGGACCTTCCCTACAACCTTCCTGCACATTCCTAGCTACCTTGCCTACTGTCTTTCCCTCTTTTTGCCCCTTTTTCACCACTTTTCTGTCATCCCTTTTATCTTTTCTTTTAAAGAAATTAGCGCAGGGGTAAGCGGGAGTAAGCACTTTTAAGCAGCAGTGAGCGGGTTTCAGCCTGTTTGCATGGGGGTAAGTAATGCCTACACAGGTTAAGCAATCAAGAAGGTGACTGAGTGTAAGTAACTGTAACCAAAAGTAGCCACTGCTTACCATCATGCAAACCCGCACACACCCGCTCACAACTGCTTAAAAGTGCCTTAATCACTCTGTATCCAATGGCCCTTGTTCTGCTCAGAAACATAATAAACGACCTCTGCAAGGCTCAAAACCAGGGCCCTGCACACCACAGCCAATGTGATTTGCCACTAACCCATGGCAGATATACAGACATCAGCTGTTATCACAAATATATCATCCAGCACAGTTATTCAACAGTATAGGAAATGTATTTCATTATGTCGATGTATGTGTGTGTGTTTATGTCCAGATATATACACATACATAGCTATAGATATATACAGATATATCAAGAGCATACCATGTGACAACAAAGCATTAAAAAAGAATGAAAAGGAAAACACCAACAACTTCTGTATTATGTAGTGGTGTTGTCCTATGTAATACCAAGACTCCATCAGGCAGACGTGTCATTAATACATGCAAACATTTGTACATTGCCCAAATACATTACTTTGAGCATTTTATTTACATTAACAAAACAGTTCCTGTCCAAGCATTATCTGAGAACAGTACTCTTGCAAGGTGCTGTGTGCAACATCATCATCATTAAAAATTTAAATGGGGTAACCATAGAGGGACCGGTAGTGTCGTGTGTACACTGGGGTAATCTGCATCACGCGTACCTGGAACCTTTAGGAGTCATGTGCATACCAGGATCGTGTGCCTGAGAGAGGGGTGAGGACAACAGTAGCGTGTTGTGATGCAAATTAAAAAGGTTACATGTGTCCAGTGGACACGTGTGAAATGGACAGCTATGTATGGAGCAAATGTTGTTCTGGGAACAGATTGGCCTTTTGTTTCCATTTTTTTAAGCAGAGAGTGGGATGTTGGGGAAGGAGAGTAGGTATGCTCATGGAGAATAGGTTTGGTAGGATGACAGACAAAGACAAGACAGCATACAGGGGTGGTATATGACACATGTGGGGAGAAACACCTTGGACGGGGAGGGGTGTTTGGCAGTCACAAGCCCATGAGCTCCCAAATGGAAACAGTGGGATGGAGGTCCCCACCCATGGGCAGCCACCACTGCACCTTCACAGCCCCAAAGGTGGTTGTGCTGGGGGTTGTGCAGGAGGGGCAGGCTCACCCTCTAAATGTTCCACTCTGCCCTCAAGCTGGCATAGCTGGCCTCGAAACCCCTTACTGAGCTCCCTACGCACCACGGCCTGGATCGTATGACAGCTGACAAGTTCCTGTCTGGACCTGCTCCCGGGGGGGCAGGCCCCATCCTCAGTGGCGGTTCCACCCAAAGGTGGTGCAGAGCCAACAGAGGTGGAGGTCCAAGGCTGGGCCCCAGACTTGCTGGTACCCGGTGCCATGGCCAGCTGAAGTGGGACAGGTGGTCTCACCGGGACCTCCAATCACATAAAGCCTATGGTGTTGCAGTTTTAACACAAATAAGGCTTAGTAATAGTCAACAGCATTCAGGATTACTTATAACAGCATACATAGATATTACCATCAACCCAAGACAACAGATTCATATATTTGCAGAGGGAGCGCAATGCATGCATATATACTGCATGACATCTGTCCAAAGCGTCAATGACTTGTGACTGCAGCTATGAACAGTGGCCCATTTTTGGCATGTCACTGTGATAACCTCAGACAGTGACTGTCATACCACTGTTTCATGTGATGTATGTCCAATCAGGGATGCGATGGCAGTAACTCTCATCACTGTCACTGTGTACTGATTGCAATCCTCACATTATGCTTCTGCAGTTCACAGATGTGTGTTCTGTGAGTAACACAAGAAACAAATGGTTCCACACACTGACCAGTCCACAGATGACCCTACAGATGGGGATTTCCTCACAAACAGAGCACTGTCTTGTCAGTTATTAAAACATGCAGACTAGCCATTACCACGCACAACTTGTTAAATTGGCAGTAGTTTGAATGAAGCATAGCTACACTTACATGATGTAGTGATGTCTGGCAAATCACCCTCCTGTCTTTAGGCTATTTTCCACTGTGGATATTGTTTGAGGAATATCCAGAGTTCATCTGTGATGCTGTTTACCAAACACCACATCCAGGTTACACTCACAGCGACTGTCATGGGCAAACACCAACATGATGTTCCTGGATATTGTACTGTGTTTCCATGCAATTAGCTATGGGAATGTCACCACAGCTGTTCCACATGCAATCAGCTAGAGGAGGACTGCAATAGGTGCAAATGCCTTCACCTGATCATGACCATCACTTACAAAACACAAGCTGCTGCTGAGCAGGTGTACATCTCCACATCCACCAGAGAGTGTGTGGGAGGGACAGACAGAGGCAAAGTACATCAGAGAAGGGCTGGGAGACTAAAACCTAAGCATCGTCTGTCACACACCTACCAGTACAGAGGTTCAAACTCCTGACTGACTAGCCATTATTATTGCAAGTGCATGCACTTACTCCATGTGCCACATATATGACATATTGATGTGCTGTAAGAATATATATGTGTGTTGGTGAGCGACATCTGCAACAGAGATATAGTAGACATACATTAGGTGTAGCATACAAGGCTGTCCACATAAACAGATGTCATTGTCAATACAGTCACACTCTCTAAGGGACTCAGACACATTGGCACACTTTGGCAGGCTCACAAATACACTTCCTAACTACTTAGTTTGCCACACTACAGTAATGCACAGGTATTACATGCACCACAGGGGTTATCCTGAGGTTCTATGGGCTAGGTCATGTGAAAGTGTCTGACATCAGTCAGTATGCCAATGGGAATTATACTGGGTGTGACTGTGGTTGGGAACATCATACCCCACAGGCAGACACAAGGTGCCAGTACTGACATGCATGTGTGCATTGCTTCATGTGTGTGTAGTGGTTGGCTGTGCAAGATGGCTGTACAAGGCTGGGTGAGGGGTACTCCTTGGCATCAGGTCACCTGACAATGGTCTTCTGTGTGGTTCAGGGGTTCAGTGGTTCAGTGTCTGCAATGTCTCACGCAGATGGGTTATGTAATAACCTTCTTGTCATCCTGGTTACTATTGTGTGTGGCCATTGCTTTGCAATGCATGCCATGTCTGTGTTTGATAGTCCTTGACATGGACATTGCCTGGGATGTGCACATCTCACATTAATGTACATTGACATGTTTAAGTGTACCTGGTTTGCCTGGCTCATGTTATGTACACAGACTGTTATCATCAGATGTGCCAGTCCTGGCCTGGTGTGGCAGGACCTGCTAATAGATAGCAGGTTGACCCTGCACCTGCATTGATAGCATCATACAGGTATTCCCTGGTGTCAGTGGCATCTGTCCATACAGGGCATGTATGTAAGGCATTGTATGTCCTTTGTGGATCACATTTGATAGCACCACATATGTTGCAGGCTTCCAGTGGGGAACATAGTGAAGGTGCATTGTCAGCAATTATGTGCCTATTGTACTGGTGGACAGGATGTCATGCTCTGTGCAGCCCACTGCAATCACACCATGCCTACTATCTGTCAACAATGTGCAGGGTACTAGCAACATAGCGGGTTTTGCTAGGCAAGTGTGTTTGTGATGACACATGGGTTCAGACCGTATTCTGGGTAATAGTAGGTTTGCTTACGTTGTTCACCAGGCCTTTTGCCAGATGTAGGGGTATGGCTTGCCAACCCAGTCTCTTGGCTGATTGAAATCTGTAAGCCTCGTGAGGTGAGCATTGTGATTATAATATGGCCATCATATAGGAAAACTACAAAACCCACTCCTCAACATGTCCAGTGGTTAGACACTCACAGCCACCTCCACCCAGGATATGAATGACAAACATGCACACACCTGCCATGTCTTGGAATAGAACTCTTACCTAACTAGTTTATCACACTTCACCATTATGCAGTTATAGCACACACTATGGAGATTACTGGGCTACCCTATCCCCAAAGGTGTATTTCAAAAGGAATGACATCAGCAGGTTTACCAAAGTAGGGCATTTCAAATTTCCTGCAAGTGAGTAGTCCAAAATGCATTGCTCACATAGCACACAGTGAGACACACAAAAAAAATCATCCACAACTGACATTTGTGGGTATATAATCCACGATCAAGACCTATATCATGCTACTGCATGGAGATGTTATAGGACACACCACAAGGATTATTAGGGAACTTGTTCCCCAGAGGTGTATTTGACATGGAATGACATCAGCAGGATTACCAAAGTAGGGCATTGTAAATGTCCTGAAAGTGAGTAGGCTATAATGCATTGCTCCCTACACAGACATTGAAACACACACAAAACATACATAACTGCCATGGTTGTGGTTTGAACCCTGCCACAGTTCTAAATCACACTCCAGCAGTACACAGTTATCTGACGCACTACAGAGATTACTGGGTTACAGCATTCCCAGAGGTGTATTTCTAGGTGGATGACATCAGCAGCCTTGCCAAAGTTGAGTATATGAATTGCAAGGAGTTTGAGTACTCTAAAAAGCATTGTTCCCTTTTCAGGTAGACACACACACACACACAGTTGGCAAGCAATTAGAACACCTACCAAACTAGTTTATCACACTACAGAATTACACAGTTACAGAACACGCTACAGAGATAACTGGGTTACAGCAGTCCCAGAGGTGTATTTCTAGGTGGGTGACATCAGCAGCCTTGCCAAAGTTGAGTATATGAATTGTAAGGAGTGTGCATACTCTAAAATGCATTGTTCCTTTTTCAGGCAGACAAACACACACACAGTTGGTAAGTCTGGGATTAGAACACCGACCAAACTAGTTTATCACACTACAGCATCACACAGTTACAGGACACACTACAGAGATTAGTGGGTTACAGCAATCCCAGAGGTGTATTTCTAGGTGGGTGACATCAGCAGGATTGCCAAAGTAGAGCCAATGAATTGCAGTGAGTGTAACTAGCCATACATGCAGCACTCTCTACACAGGCATAGGAACAGACACCAAAGAATCCACAACTCCCATGTGTGAGACTAGAACCCATACCAGAATTCTATATCACGCTACAGCATTACACTGTTATAGCATGCACCACAGAAATTGCTGGAGTACGCTCTTCCCCAAAGGTGTACTTCCCAGTGATTGGAATCAGCAGGATTGCCAATGCGGGGCATTTGAATTGTATTAAGTGTGACCAATCTAATTTCCACAATTAGTCTGTATGCATTAATTGCTGTCCTAGCTGGACAACAATACCTCACCTTTGCAGGTCATGAACCCAGGACATTATAGTCACAGTAACTAACCACTAAGCCATCACAACAGTACATGAGACTGAGGTTTCACCACAGTAATCCCAGTATAGGCTAATCAAATTGAACATGTGAAAGGAATGTATATACAGTTGTCCATAAAAGACCTCCCCCAAGCCAGCGTCATGCAACACAAGGCAGAAGTGACAATGTTTATGACACCCATGGAGACAGGAGCTGACAGTTCTACAGATGAATCCTGTACTAAGGTACTGTATGAGCACATCCACTTGTGCATGGTTCCTGACTTCCCACGTGCAACCACAATGCTCACCTCCCAAATAAGCAAGCCACTCTGGTGGTCTCCAGCCATTGACAGAGTATACAGCAGAAGGTAGACACTGTTGAATCAAAAAGGATACTCCAAGGATGCAAACAACTCCCTTACCAGCCACAGTAAGATGTTGAGATCCCCCATGGAATCCTCCAAAGCTGGTTATGTAACTAAAATCACCACAGATTCCACAGACAACCACACACCATTCTATAGTTATGTCCTGAATCTAACAGGCAATGCTGAGACATGCTCTGAGCTATGACAGTATGGCATTACATAGATTGCTCCCCCGGATTGTACCAATATCCTGGCGGATTGGTTTAGTGCCACAGTCACTCCCTCTCACCCCCAAAAGGGCCAACGGCAATATGAACCGAGTTCCATTGGCCAGTAATCATGGCCACACGGGCAGAAATTGCACTATCCACAGCTAAGAATACATCAACCATGGGACCAGACTGTCAATGTGTAATCATGACCTCGCATCAGGCCTGTTGCCCACTGAGTGGCACACAGCTGCAGTTATCCCACTCCACAAGGGGAGATCCACCTTGGATCCCTGTAACTACTGTCACATCTGTGTGATGAGCCTGATCTGCATGGCTTTGGAATGCATTATCAGTGAAGTTTGGAACACAGACATTGGCAACCCTCAAACACTGGACCCCACACAGATTGGGCTCATGGAGGGCCAGTCATGCCTCTTGAAATGGATTGTCTGCTTTGACTCAGTATGCATAGCTCAAACACTGGACCCCACACAGATTGGGCTCATGGAGGGCCAGTCATGCCTCTTGAAATGGATTGTCTGCTTTGACTCAGTATGCATAGCTGTTGAAGAGGGTAAGGCAGTCCACGATGCCTATGTGGACCTCGCCAAGCCCTTCAATACCATACACCAGTCTGGAAACATAGATTAACACACTAATCTGGCCATACATCCCGATGCCACCTGATGGTTTTCCACATGGCTTACTGACAGAACCCAAACTGTAAGTGTAACTGTCTCCAAATCCATCCCCAGATAAGTGACAGGTGGAATACCTCAGGGTTCAGTCCTGGGACCACTGTTGTTTGAATTGTACATCTCTGTAGTACAGGCCAAGAATACGGGACTCTGGCTAACAAAGGTAACAGATGACTGCAAAATGGGAGTCATTATGAGCCTGACTGTTCTGCATGATATGTTACTGATACCAGCCTGACATCATACAGGTGGGATGGGGTACTGTTAACATCTTGGGCCTTGTTATGTAAGGCCCTGGTTATGGAATCTGCAACAGTTGGTAGTGTATTGCAAGTCAGACATGTTTTGCTGTGGGGTGAATACCTATTCATGCATGACATATGTTGTTTGTGCCTGTCAACCCCATTCATGGTACATGTGGACATACATGTTTCTGCTATGTTCCCACCTTATCTACAGATGTATGTCTGTATGTACCTATATAGATATAAATATCTGCTTACACATATGTGGCTATACATATATCTATATATATCTATATCTATAGCTATATCTATCTATATAGCTCTCGCTCTCTCTCTCATGTATGTATATATATATATTTATATATATATATATATATATATATATATATATATATATATATATATATATATATACGTAGACATTAATATATTTTCACACACAAACATACATCTGCATGTTAGAATACATACTCTGTACTGTTGAATGACTGGGCCGCATGATATGCTTGTGAATACAGGATGGTTATGCATATCAAAGGTGGTTTAGAGGTAAGCCACTTTGGCTAAGGTGTGCATGGTCCTGTGTTCAAGCCTAGCAGAGGGTGTTTATTTTGTTGCTAGGCAGAACAAGGGTCGATGGATACAGAGTGATTAAGGCACTGTATAGCAGTTGTAAGCATGTTGTCAGGCATAGTATGTCCGTTGTGAGTCACATGTGAAGGCACCATAGTTGGTGCAGGTGTCCATTGGGGAACATGGTGGAGGTGCACTGTGTGCATGTATGTGCATATTGGACAGATGGCCAGGGTGACATGCCCCCTGTAGCCCACTGCTATCACTGCATAGTTACTATCAGTGGCCAATACGCAGTGTACTACCCACATATTGGCTGTTGCCTAGGCATGTGTGTGCATATGACACATGGGTGAGTGTGTGCTCTGGATAATAGTGGGGTTGCAAACTGTGATTGGCTGGCCTTGATGTCACATGTGTGGATATGGCTTTGCACCCCAGCCTCACAGCTAATGTACATCTGTTATCCCTGTATGGTTGACATTGTGATATATAGTACATACAACATAAAATATATGTAACCCCCCCCCCAACATTGCCCGCAGGTGTCACACACTTACAACCACCACTACAGAGGATACAAGTCACACACCTGTCATATCTGGTATTTGAACCCCTACCTAACTAGTTTCTTACACTACAGCAGTACACAGTTATAGTAAGCACCACAGGCATTACTGAAGTACTTCTTCCCCAAAGATATGTCACAATGAATGACATCAGCAGGATTACCAAAGAAGGGAATTTCAAGTGTACTGCAAGATGTACATGTCTTTTAACTGTGTGTACCCCACTGCTTACTGTCGCAAAAACGCATTTACACCTGCCTTATTCAGTCCTAACTGACATTATCAAGAACTCTTCCAGGTCTTGAACCCTGGACCATGCACACCATGGTCACTGGACTTACCACTAAGCCATCTGGGTTGTATACATGTTTCATGGTTTTTATAATAATACACATTTTACTACAGGTATTCCACAGTACTGAAAACAAATGGGACCCTTGAATGTACTGTACTCTGTGAAACAACATAGACAAGTCTACATATGTACAACTGTTATAAATAAATACTAAATACATATATGTACTTATGGGATGTGTACACACACGCACATATATATAATTGTGCCATCCCAAATAGAACCAAAATGCACTCCTCCAAAAAAAGGAAGCCAATCTGGTGGTCCCCTGCCATAAACAAACTTTACAACAAAAAGAAGAAACTGTTGCAGAAAAGAGGAATATCCCAGGATGCAAAAACCTCCCTTACCAGCCTCAGTAAGAAGCTGAGATCCCTCATAAAGTCCTCCAAATCTAGTTATGAAAATAAAATTGCCAAAGATTCCAAAGAGAACCACAAGGCATTCTATAACTATGTCAAAAATCTAAATGGCAATGCTCAGATCTGCTCTGAGCTACAACAGAATGGCATTAAATATACTGATCCCAAGGATATTGCCGATATCCTGGCAGATCGATTCAGTGCCAACTTCACCCCCCTCTCACCCCCTAAATGGCCCATCTCAATACCGGAAGATTCCCAAATTTCGGTAATAATGGCCACACAGGTAAAAAACGCACTCTCCAAAGCTAAGAATACAGCATCCATGACATCCCGGGCTGTGCACTACATGAACTACAAAATGAACTGGCACCTCACCTAAGTGCCATGTTTAATCATACCCTCACCTCAGGTTTCATGCCCACTGAGTGGCGCACAGCTACAGTTATCCCACTCCACAAGGGGGGATCCAACTTGGATCCTGGATACTACCGCCCCATCGGTCTGACGAGCCTGATCTGCAAGGCCATGGAATGTATTATCATGGAACTTATAAACAAAGACATTGGCAACCTTCAAACACTGGACCCCACCCAATTTGGGTTTGTGAAGAGCAGGTCTTGTCTCCTAAACCTGATTGACTTCTTCGAATCAGTCTCCAGAGCCGTGGACGAGGGTAAAGCAGTCCACACAGCCTACCTGGACCTTGCCAAGTCCTTTTGACACCATCCCCCACTCTAGAATCATAGATAAACTTACTAAGCTGGGCATAATCCCTACATCACTTGATGGGTTGCCAAACGGCTTACTGACAGAACCCACACTGTAAAAGTAGCTGACTCCAAATCCAGCTCCAGACAAGTGACAAGTGGAGTACCTCAGGGTTCAGTCCTAGGACCTGTCTTGTTTGGCATCTACGTCTCTGAAGTACAGGCCAACACTAAGGGACTCTGGCTAACAAAGTTCACAGAATACTGCAAACTGGGAGCCATTATTGAATCCCCAAATTATGTGGATACTCTACAAAAGGGTCTTACAGAAACAGATGCTTGGTGCCAGAGCCATGGGCTCAAGCTCAATGCCAAGAAATGTATAGTTATCCCCTTTGGGAACAAACATGTACCCATGAATTACCACATAGGTGGCAGTACACTAAACACCGAAAGTGTGATAAGGGACTGAGGGACACAGGTGGACAGTGGTCTCACTTTCAATAACCACATCACCACAACAGTCAGGAAATCCTTCTATGTGGCACACCTCATCACTAAGGGCTTTTCCTCCGGAAAAAAAGAGGTCATTGTCCTACTGTACTCATCCCTCATTAGACCCAATATAGAATACAATGTCCCATTTGCTATGTACCTCTCAAGACATCTGCAACAACTGGAAAGTCCGCAGAAACACCTCACTAAAAGAAACACAGGCCTAAAGCAGATGCCCTATGCTGACCACCTTAAAAAACTCCAGCTATACTCTGTTGCATATCGTCTACTCCGAGGCGATCTCTGCTTAACAAACAAGGCCACGTCAAACCCAGAGCTGTTGGACATGAAACACTTAAAGAAATTCCAATCCCTCAGAGCCACATGCTCCAGGGATCTAAACCTTGTCATCACAATAAACAAAACATGCTGGAGGGAAAGGTTCCTGGCACAGAAACTCCCCAGACATTGGAATAGATTGCCCTCACATGTCAAGCAGAGGGCCTCTCTGGCCCTCTTCAAAAGGAACCTTGATGATTGGATGGGAGAAAGGAAATTCACCCTGGCAATCACATCAGTCACCCTGCTAGACAGGGATCCAAGGAAGTAAATAGTGTGGGAAGAAATAGCCAGTGAATTGTTATGGCTAGGCTTATATAGGCCCTAGGGCTGATAGCCTAGTACCAACCTATGAACCTATGAACCTATCTATCTATCTATCTATATATATATATATATATATATATATATATATATATATATATATATACATACATATATATATATATATATATATATATATATATATATATATATAGATACACGCATATACACAGACACAGCTATAGCCATAAATATAAACAATGTCTGAACACCCTTTGTGACACAGAAGGGTTCCAAAGGAAGTGACGTGTACACAAAACAGTGGCAACTCTTGTATTATAACATTTAAATCTTAATCAGTTCACCAGAGAAGGGATGGTTGTGTATGTGGAGTTTGGGGTGGGGAATGATGGCTAAAGAAATATACCCCAAGGATTGTGGAGTTTGGGTGGGGGAATGATGGGTATGGAAATACACCTCGGGGACCACTTCTGTATCACTGCTCGACAGTGGCACAGGAAAATAACATACCCAACTGTAGTCATTCTTGATTGTCTATTCTTTACTATTCCTAACTATGTAATAATTTGTCGACTCCACTCACCACAGATGACTACCATGGTGTCCAGCATGTTAAAAAACATAACACATGTGTATGCCTGGCTACAGGGTAGTCACACACACACAAACACACACACATACTTGCCAGTATTGTGCTTACAAGTCTTGCCTATGTAAAGGTAACTAGTAGAGTGGTATGAAGTTGGGGTATGTGCCAAAGAACCCATACAATTACACTTAATCTGATTCTGCTTTTGAACTGGGTGACATCACAGGACTGATTACTTGCAGTGAGGAGGGAGGAAAAGGGTGGTTTAGCAGATGACAAGGATAAAGGCCAGTGCAAAAGGTGTTTTTTCTTTGGAAAGCAGTAAAACCCACAGTCATGACAGGATGCAGACACAAATACACTCCCAGGCATTTGCTGACACACACACACACAGTTGCCAGTGGTGGGATTAGGACTCCTGCCTATCTACCCATCACTATTACAGTACTACGCGGTTACAAGACATGCCACAGAGATTACACATTTCAAGGCAGTCAGAATGTCCTTCTAAGATTGAGGACAACAACAGGGATACTGAGAGTCATGAAGTACATAGTTGTAAACCTGTGTGTTTAAAGTAGGAGTCCATTACAACCTGTATGCACAAACAAGGCACATCATCTGCAGGTAAGACATAGGTAGGCCTGAAAGGTATAGTTGTAGCACAACAAGCCCTGAACTGGAGTATGCCCATCTGCAGAATGGACAACTATTATCACTATGCAAGGTTACAGTGGTCATGCTTATACACATAGAATCATAGGACTTGTTTGGATGCATTGACTCCAATTACACAAGGTGACAGTGGGAATGCTCATACACAGTAGCAAAGGGCTATTTGGAATGTACCCTGGCTCCAACTACACAAGGTTATACTGGGCATGGTCATACACTTAGAAACAAAGGGCTTGTTTGGATGCACTGACTCAAATTACACAAGGTGGCAGTGGGTACGCTCATACACTTAGTAGCACAGGGCTGTTTGGGATGCACTCTGATTCTAACCACAGAAGGCCACAGTGAGCATGCTCATACACTTAGATGTACAGAACATGTTGTAATGGAATCCTATTGTAAACACACAGGTTTACAGCTATGTACATCTTAACTGTCAGTATATATGCACATCATACAGGTTTACTACCAGATACCTGTATGTGGCCCATAAATTATATATTTGCATCTGTGCTGTGTGATACACATGCATAGATGTACATGAAGTACTGCCATATATATGTGAAGTATACACAATCATGCATGTGTGGAAGTGACAGACAATTGGTTAACTGGGACATACAGGTGGATGCAAAGTACAGCATGCTTCACACACATTGCTGCCCTGAAAGGCATACATTGATATCAGGTTTTGCAAAGTGGCATTATACTTGGAACAGTTGCATGTGCAAGCATAATATGTGAGCCCCATTGTCTAATGGCACTGAGGTGCAGGTGTCAAGATGACCCCTCCCGGCTGTGTTAGTAGTTGTCATTATTAGCAGGACCGCTCCACTAAGTATATCTGACACTGGTCATCTACACAATGTCTGCTGCTGTCCGTATCCTTAGATGTAGCATTTGATACCAAGCACAATACTGCCACTCGCAGTGATGTCATGGTACGAGTGGTAACCACTTGACCATAACAATGAGCCAATGTCCTGCTGTAATTATGAGGTTGTCCATTGTCTGTCATTCCGGGATGACATAACTGAAAGAAGACAAGCCTTTGTCACAGATCACATGCATCCATGATTCAAGGGAGTGTGAATAATACTTAGGTCGCATTTACCCATATAGTGTCATTCCAAGGCAAAAGTCCTAAAAACAGAAGTAACACCCTGACACCTACAAGACAATTGCATTGGATGCTTATGCTAACCAGTGCTAGATGTGTGGCTTTTGTAATCCATTTGCTCAATGTAGAACCTACAATGGGGAATACTGACATCTGTGCAGTGAGGAACACCTGGCTGAAGGCTCTGTAGTGCACAATAGCACTACCACCATATAACTCAGATCCAGACATGTGGGCCATAACACTGGTATGGACCACTCCAGGTGGTGCTGTCCACATATTCATAAAGGCTAATCACAGGTAAAGACCACTACTCCAACATAATTCATCACAGATGAGTTAGGTACAGGTGACAGTGGCAAAAGCTGCATTCTACATCCACCACCATGTCCTCAGACTACCATCACACATCCATAAATGTGGAATGAAATATTATGGCACAACACCAAATAACCTTCAACTGGTGGACTGTACCTAGCCTTACATCAACTGTGCGAAATACCCATGTACCGACACATTGCATAATGTGTTATGCAATGCAATAATACCACTGTTTGTAACCAGGTCAGTTGTAAGCACACCAGGGTCCCACAGATGTTGTCAGCATTAACACAGTTGACTGTTGCTGTACACCAGTAACCAACACCCTCATGGTTGGATATGACCTAGATGTACCTGCCCTGGATATGTACATCCCACACTCATACAACATAAATGAAAATACCATAGCTGTTGTTGTCCTTTGTACATACTGGTGGCTACATTTATTACACACATGCACATGGAAGATAGGTCCATGGCTGCTGAATGCTAACAGTATATAAGGTTTGATATCTATGTTGACAGAGGTAATATTCCCTCTCTACTGGTCACCCATGACACCCATCATATCATACAACAATCCATGTGGCATGTATGTCATTAGACATGTCCACAAAATGCAATGACTACAAACATACCCAAATAACAGGACTGTAGGACCTACACACATGGCCTGTATTGACAGACTCAGGGAAATACAGCTATGCTCTGTATGTTCCTGAGTAGTTACAGGTGATATGTCCATGACATGTACAGCCATGTGTGACCCACAGCTCCTACATATACCCCATGTCAACAATTGCATGCCATGCATGCTCTGTGCTGTCTGGACATTAACCTTATTACTACAATAGCCAGAACATGCAGTGTGAGATGTTTATAAGCCGCAGACCTCACACATGCTTGAATAAGTGTAATGCCTAGCTCAAACAGAGCACATTGCTGGTACTCTTCCAGTAATCATGAGGGATGTGTGGCAAATATGATGTGCTCACTGTTGACCATTCCAGTGCCCTGGCTTTACAGTGGAACTGTCAACTAACAGTTTGTGGGATCATGACATGGAATATTGTTGTGTGTGTGTCTTGCTGATATGTGCTGTTGACATAAGTGTACACTTAGCTACTCAGTGAAGATGGTTGTGTGTCCTTTCAGTACATGGATACAACATCCATTATGGTGTAATGCTCAGCTAGGTTTCACACATGGTGTGGGGAAGGTGTGGAATGTATCCTCTTGACCTGCTAGTCCACTTACTGATGGAGACTGCATATGTGTACATGTGTTGATGTGTGTTTAGATTCAATGCATGTGCAGTGTCTGATGTTTGAATGTGACTGTTGTCTTAGTACATCATGCAGTTGCAATGCAGCCTCAACATTGCCAATTGTATATGGTGATATTCTCAAAGTACAGTAAGTTGTACTTTAGGTATGGACAAATGTTTGGGCATAACTACTAAGTGGTGGGGCTACTTTGCAGATGAATGATTACTGAGGACAGCTCACAGGTGTGTTACAACCATTCTTACAATAACCTGTGTAACTGCTAAGCTATAGTTTTGCTAATTGAAGGGGAAGACACACAACGTAGAATGCTGTAAGGGTGACACTGAAGGCAAACCTCTTGACACCTGTAACAGTAACACCTCCCCTGTGCATATATTGTGCATATATCAGCACAATTGGCAAAGGAAAGAGTCAGTAAGCTTTGTAGAGCATGCTTTAATGCTGTAACTCTGTAATACCTATCATGAGATAGGCAGGTGTTTGATTCACAGTACTGGCACATGTGTGTGTGTGTGTGTGTGTGTGTGTGTCCATATATGTCACGTATGGTGGGGAATACATCCCAAATGTTTTACACTCTCCTGTATACTGCTGTAGACATCTGTACAGAGTGAAGTGTAGAAATCAAGACATAGGCAGGGGTTTGAATCTCAAACATGTCAAGTGTCTGTATGTGTGTGACATAGGTATATATCTTTGTGAATGCCACGGTGTGTGTGTGTGTGTGTGTGTGTGTGTGTGTGTGTGTGTGTGTGTGTGTGTGTGTGTGTGTGTATATATATGGCTGTCTGGTCCCTGGAGTGAGGCTGTATTTTACCATAGTGAAATGATAAGACCCCCTCCCCCTATCCACTCAATGCAATCTAGTATCCCTGTTGATGTCATCAATCTTAGAAGGGCATTCTAACCGCCTGTAAACATGTATGCACTGGGGTGAGACTTGTTGTTCCATAGCCTACTGATGAACCCCCCTTCCCACATGCACTCACCACAATGTAGTATCCCTGTTGATGTCCTCTATCTTAGGCCATTCTGACTACCTGTATATGTGTAATCTCTGTGATGCATCTTGCAATTGCATAGTACTGTAATGATGATTTGCACATAGACAGGGGTTCTCATCCCAACAGTGGCATGTGTGTGTGTGTGTGTGTGTGTGTGTGTGTGTGTGTGTGTGTGTATGTGTGTTACTGTGTCTTTAAATCCCTGAGTGTGTGGGTGTGTTACTGTGTCTGTGAATCCCTGGGTGTGTATGTGTGTTTGCATCCTGTCATGAGAGCGGGTATTACTGCTTCCCAATGAGAAACCACTTTTTCACTGGCCTTTACCCTTGTCATCTGCTAAACCACTCTTTTACCTCCTCTCTGCTCCAGGGAACTATACCTGTGATGTCACCCACTATGGATGTGATGGCTCTGGCCACAGTAGCTTACTACACAACTATCATGCTCTTGGATCATTAGATCAGTAAACATGATTTAAACTTGGGAGATTATAACTGTGATGTGGAAGCTACAAAGTGCATGCAGGTATTGTCATACAGACCTGTGAGTAGTCTACATTTACAAATGGGACACTAAACGCAAACACTGACATCCCTGGCACATGCAATTACACCTGAAAGAGGAAGGCAGAACATCAAGATCAACATGCAGTTACTGTTGTTACACATGATACATACTGTCAAAAGTACAAAATGCATTCTAAAATTGTAGTACATGGTATGTCTGCTGCCTGTCAACACTACTCAACAATGGTAATCTACAATTGTCTTCCTAGTATGTTCACCCTGTGCATCAGACCATATGTGCATGTCCCTGCACTGATTATGTGGATGACAGGGATGTGGCACAGGCATCACCATATGCACAGGGTGATAATGTTTGCCAGAGGCCTAGGCTGCACCATTGGATGACATCATGTATGTGGGTTAGGGCCTTTTATCTCATTGCGCTTGAGTGGATGTTATGCATGTGTGTGTCGAGGTTCTCTACATTTGTTTCTGGTGCGTGTGTCTATGTATGCACACAAGTCTGGCATGTGGATGGCCTACACAGGGGTATTATTGACAGCTGCAGATTGTACAGGGCAGGTTTTACAGTTCACGGTGTCCGGCCATGGCCACGTGACCTGTGCCTGCTAGGGGTTGCACGGCCACTACCAGGCAGAGGTCCAGATTGGGTACTGTCTGATGACACATGTCCACTGGAACCTGTTGGGACCATCCAGGACCATGTGCACATGGCCTGCCATGTCCTGGTGTGGACAGCACAGCACCAGCTGCACTGCTGTTGCTAACACCACTATGGGAGTAAGCATGTGAAGTAGCATGTTCACGTAGACCTTCAACAGTGATGTAGCTGGCCTATGTCCATGTGCCCGATGCCTCACTCCCACCAGATGTTCCAGCACAGGCATTCCATGCTTGAGGATTGACATGCCACGGTCAAGGACTCCCACCATGTCACCCAGTTGTCTATCCAAAACATCTGCAAGATGATGGTGAGCATTTGCAAATGCCTGGATGTTGTCAGTTAAAGAACATACAGCAGCCCTCTGAAGCCTCAGACCTTCTCTGTTGTGTCATTCAGCACGTGCCTGTGCCTCCATTACAGCCTGAAACATACATCTGGTGACACCAGCTGGTGTGCTATGTCTTGCAGGGGCATGTTGGCCAGAAGTCCTCCTAAGAGCAGCCCTGGGCACATGCATGTGTGGGACATCACCAGTCAATTTGCTGGGATCATGGTGTGCAGGCACACCTTCCATAGTCTCCACACATTCCTGTTCCATGCTACCACATGCCAACTGTCCTTCCACTATGGCCACTGGTGATGAGGTATGTGTAGGCATGAGAACTGTGTGTGGGGATGAGAGGGATACAGGTGGAATGGCAACCAATGGCACAGATTCAGAGCCTGACAACCCTGCCTGTGCCTCAATCATACTTTCATCATCACTGCTAGCGTCTGTGGGGACATTAACATCAGGTGGACCGCAGGAGGGCAATGCACCTGCATCAACACCTGTGCGGGGCAGACAAGAACAGTACATTACAAGTTATACAGCACAGTACAGACACACAGAAACACAGATACAGACAGACACAGAGACACATATGGCACCTAACAGCATGCAGCATGCATGTGATATGGCAAGAGGCATTCAGCTTAGACAATTATAGTGGTAGTTATCATACATCCCTCAGTTGCACAAAACAGCATGCATGTGTTACAGCAGAAGGCATGCACCTTACACAATTATAGTAGTAGTTAGTATACACCCCTGTGTTGCACCATTTGTGTTAGTAGGTTATGTCCCAAACCTGCAACACAATGCATGCACTATGCACCGTTGCACTGCACTGCCATGTTTTGTGCAACATACCCCACAATTTAACAGATCATCTCTGACCTGTGTACATCTGATGCTTTGTGTTGGCCACTGCCCCTATGTGTGAAGAGGACATGAGCAAAAGGGTATGTTGAGTGAATACTATGTTTGCCTGATCCCTAGCTTGCATATCTCCCCCAAAGCAGTGCATGTCTGTTCAAAATTATTCTGCTTACCCCTGAGCTGAGTCTACAGACAATGTGCATGTGGCTGTACACACATGTTTGACATGGCTGTCCCTACTTTGCAATGGTGCCACAGACTAGCACAGGTTAACAGTACACCAGCCTGATGTGTGGCATATGACCTTGCCAATCACATGTAGTATGACACGTCTTCTGCTGATGTGTTAAATGACATGCATACATGTTTAACACAATGGTGTCCTTTCAAATATATAGTGAGGTAATGGTGTCCCAATGCAGGGATGTGTTATGCTAATATGGACCTTCAGCTGACGCAATGTTGTCAGTCTGCCCTACAGATATACAGTGACATACTGCACATTGAGCTGATGTGCATAGCCATTGCAGGGCATCATGTGGCTTCACTATTGCTATACAGTGTGAGTTACAGACACAGTTCATAGCCATGACTGGGTTCAGATACAATACATATCTAATGTGGAATGTGACCCCCGTCACTGAGGTGTATGTACACTAAACCCTAATGTGGAATGTGTGACACAGGTCACTGAAGGGTATACAGATGACACCCCTGCACATCTGCAACCATATCGCTGATGTCTGGCAACTTTGCCCAGACATGGCTAACTTAGCAGTACTCCATGTCCCACATGCTATCTGTGTACTTCACACAAAGGAGGAACAAGCATGACAGTGATGTCTGACACCAGCAAGGTGAATGTACTGTATCTGTGGCATGATGGCGTTGTATGTGTATGTTGTGCAACACATGTATGTATTTGGATACTGTATAGGTGAAAGCTTTCATGTCGGGACACACTCAAGATGTTCAAGACATGTTATATGATGGTTTGATGTCATGCCTACACAAGCTGTGCACAGGCCTGTATGATATTTAGTGTGTCACATCTGCAATATCACCATTACACAAAGACCATAGTTGTATTGTGTTCAGCCAATGTACAACAGGGTGTACACACATGTACATCCCTTCTACTGTGTGTGTTGCTTCATGTCCCTGGCCATCCTGCATGGCCATGTGTAAACATGTTTTGTCCAATGGTTGTGATGGGGTTCTATTTCACATGTCAGTGTTGTCTCTTGTGACATACACCCATAGATGCCATATGCTCCACTGAGGACAGGGCTATGCAGACAAAGGGTGGTATGTTTGGGATATGAGATATCATGTTTTGCAGGATAGTAAACCAGTGTTGCAGTTAGCCCACAAAATGTCATGGACATGTCAGATAGCACATGACATTGTGTGACATTCATAGCAAGGGTATAATCCACAAGGGTGAATCATGTGGGCTGGTCATACTCCAGCCCCAAAACATTTAGAGTGTGTGCACACATATGCTGTCTGTACAGTACTGTTTGTATTCCCCACATGTGTAATGCTGATCTGTAGTACATGTCCCTACAGTGAACCACACCTCCACCATTGTATTTACAGCTGTCTGCACATCTGGCAATGACAGTTTGTAAGGATTAGTGTAGGCGTTTCATATAGTCTTCAATTATTCCACATGGGTAACCACTGTGATGCATTGCAGGTCTGACCTGTATATATTAACAGGACCACCATACATTATGTGTACGTGTGTTAAATGGCCACATGGCAGATAGCATGCAATTAATATGATCTGTGCATTATCAAGCCTGATAAATAATAACAATCTCACCTGCAACAGGCTGCTGTCGCTGTAAAATCCCAGAGGTACCTAAATAGGAGTGTCACAGTGGTAAGAACATTATCCACACATGTGTGATAGCTACAGGGTGCAATGTGTATGTTAACACATAAGCCAGTACAGTACACTATACTATGGAGTATGCACATCTGTGCATACATAGAGTAGCAAACTATAGTATGTGGCATGTGTGCATACATGCCTTGTGTATGATGTTACATTAAATATTGTGCAGTAACACATGTAACTATATGAAATATAGTTGTGTTATATGTGCAGTAGTGACTTGGCAGGCAACTCCTGGCTCAGTGGTTGTGAGACACCCACCTCCACAATATCAGCTAAAGCTTGTAGATGGAGTTCTGCAGGTGTCCCCAAGTTGGCCAGTAGCTAATCGGTGTGTGTGAGTGGGGGCTGAGTGAGAGGGCCCCCCACCTGTTGCAGCTTGTTCCCTGGTGATTGCATTGGCACTCTATTTTGCCCATCTAATGAGGTTGGTGCAGTCTTGGTGCACCTGATGATAGGTGCGATTGTGGCCGCCAACATCATTTACCCTCCTGCAAAGTTCCTCCCACTGGGCATCCCACTGCTGTGCATCCTGTTGCACATGGCTGAAGAGTGTTTCATGGCTGTCAAGGAGGTATGGAATGAGGACCTCATCCTCCAAGTGGGTGTATGGTGGCAGCCTGGCACGCAGCATACCTGGAAGACATAATGATGGAGACGGGTCACAGTAACTCACAGAGAAGTACAGAAGTACAGCTGCACATACATGTGTATCACATTTATTATGATTTCAAATATGTCTTTGCAAATCTTCATGACACTAACACCACTAACATGTTTAACTCACACACATTTGACACTTACTGGAGATTTGATGCTATCACCATATATATGTGTGTCAAGTGATGACATTGCTCATACTCCATGTGGATGTTGTCTTGATGTGGGCATGTCTGTTTGCCTATACTGCTGTCTTTACCTATCAGCACATGCCTGGATGTGTTCACATTAATGCAAGAGACCTTAATGCTGTGTATATGTCACATATATAGTCATACACAGCCTTAAGGGACATGACCTGTGACCCTGCAGACTTGCTCACGGAAAGTTTTACATGTATGTGTTTTGCCATATACATCTACATGGCACTGTACAGCAGTATAGCATCCTGCCATGTATTACCTGTGTTGCACAGGTGAAACACATGGAGCAATGGCTAGCTTGATGGTATTTACAGGGTTGGATATCAACTAAAGCATGCATGGTCATTGTGAACTAGTAGGCTATATGCTATAGGCCATTTATGAGTCTAGGCTGAAAGGTTAGCTAGCTATAGCCAACGGACAGGTAACTTTCAGTGGCCAGTTCAAGCAGTGCCACAGAACTGATCCACAGGGTTACTGATATATTTGCCATGCGGTCATCACACCATGTCTCAAAGAATGGCAATGTGCAGCATTGCTGGACAGGGGGATTTGTCAGGCATGTTATGATCCTTGTACTAGAAAGGTGGATGTCCATGAAGTATGTGTTTATTTGAAATCAGGATGTGTAAGTGTAGCATGTCCAACATCTCTGGGTTGGACATGGCTTTATTCAGGGTAGACATCATGCTACATAGTGGAGATAGGGTTTGGGAAGGCCAGTGTAGGCCATCTGAACATGGCCAATAACCCTTAAAGGAAATATGTGATCTATTATGGGTCACTTGAGTGTTGAGTATGGCTGAACAATGATCTCTATATTCATGGATGGCACCATGTCATGATTAGGGGTGCCACTTACAACTACCTGACTCATGTGCTGAAGTGACTAGCAAAGGAAAGACTACTGTCCAGCTGCATCCCATACACACACAGTTTCCATTATGTTGACCGCTGCCTAGGTGGTAGTTCATGGGTACAGGGTTTTTAACATAGGGGATGAAAATGCAATACTTAGCTGTGAGATTGTGGCCATACGTCGCATACCACACATCTGACTCACAAAGGCCCTTCTGTATGTTGCCCACAGCACTCATTGAGTCAACTATTGCTCGTAGTTCATAGTCATTTGCAAACTTCAATAGGCAGATGCCTTCTGTGTTAGTCTGTGTGGTTTAGATAACCCTAAGGAATGAACCCTGTATTACTTTAGCTGGCACTGGTTTGATGTGAGTGTATTAGTCAGACACCTTCTGTAGTGTTGGTTCTGCCAGCAGTCCAGTTTCCCACCAGTCCTGTGACATAGGAATATATACCTAGTTTACTGAGTGTAGCTGGAACACAGTATGGGTGATGGTTTCCTTAGACCTGGCATGGTCATGATATGCTGTGTGAAGCAACCTTACTGTCATCTACATCTGTACTGTCTACATCAAATAAGTTGATCAAGGTTCATGGCCTTACAGATCAGCCTCAGCAGGGTAGTAGTGCACTATTTCCCATTATCAGTGGTGTCTCCCCCTTTGTGGGGTGTGATAACTGTTGCTGTGCATCATTCAGTGTGTACACAGCCTGACATGAAGCTATGATTGAACATGATGTGTATGTGGAGAGCAAATTGTTCTGACATTTGTGTAAAATACACCCTGAGATGTTGACAGGTCCCATGCAAGCTGTATGTATGGCTTTAGAGAGTGCAGCTTGTACCTGCATAGTTGTTATTACAGGGGCTCTGTAGTGTAAATGGATATATAAATATGGGTACCTGTTGGGAGGAAGGTGAGAGTGGGTTTACATTATCCAAGACCCTATCTGGATGAACAGGTGCTATTTCTGGAGGTGCAGTACTTCTCATTCCATTGTGCTGTGAAGCACGGCAGGCCTTGTTGTTGCCATTATGATTCATGACACAGCTATAGAATGCTCTGTGATTGGCCTCATAATATGTGGCTGATTAGTTTCACAGTAGCTTTGTGTGGTTTTATATGGTGTATCTGCATCTTACTGAGACTGACCAGGGATCACCTCCACTCATGTGTGTTCACTCTTGCAACAGTTACTACCTCTGTGGTACAGTTTAAGGCAGGGTACCACCAGCTTGCCTTCCTGTTTGTGTTTGGTTGAATCTTGGTTTTGTTTCAATGGCACAATCACTGCACTTATGTGAGTGTTTAAAGTTCATTTGTGTAGGATTCAGCATTTGCACATGCATTGTCCATCTGCATGGGTGCCATGACAGTCACCACTTCGCTCTTAAGAAGCATAACATTGACTTTGGAGACTGAATATGTTTAGCATGCTGTTAGCCCTGTTTGACTGACTATGGTGATCCAGGTCACTGGGGTTAATGAAATCCAACAGGCATTGAGCACAGGTGTTGGTACATGAGGAGTCTTCCCAGTTCATAATGGGATAGTTCAGAGTAGCCATTATTATGGTGTTCTGTCTCAAACCTAATATTCCCCATTACAGCACAATATGACAGTTGGGAATTTTGAGGCATGGTGGGTGATCTGTCGCAAGGTGCAATTTGGATTCCACTTTGGCACAAAGGTAGTTGCTCAGCATAATGCATCTGAAGTTACACAAGTGCAACTAGCGTGAGGGTGTACATATCCTTCAGGAATATGGACACACCTGTGGCCTGTGTGTTCCAGTGATGGATAATGGCCAAGAGGTGAGGTATGTGCTATAACATGGTCATGCAGGGGAGCTCTCTGAAGTGTTGAACCATATCTCAGTCACTGCAAAGATATGTTCTCCATGTTAAGGATTGATGTGAGTCCATATTAAGTTTCTGAAATGTATCATTGAGTACCAAGACCCACAGTTTATTGCCTGGCTGTCCCTGTTACAGCAGTGGACTTTCAATTGAACTTTGTTGCATGATGAAGGCACTATAGGGGAAGCATGAGCCCTAGCCAGTATACAGATTCCCTGGGGTGACAGGTGCAGGCCTGTCTGGCAAAGCATCCTGGTCTGTCAACCATGTTATCCCAGGCAGAGAGATAATGGATACCCTTTGAATTACACCAGTACATTAGACAATTGTGGAATACAATCCTTTTGTCCCTGTACTGCAGTATCATTCTGGCCAATGGCAGAATGCTACCCAGGCCTTGGGACATACCTGCATGGGCTACAAGACCTGAAAGTTCCTACATGTGTGTTTCCATGCAGTCCAGGCTACTGCATCACAGGTCCTGCACAACAACATGGAATATGACAGAGCCATGTGTATAGTTCAAAACGTGGTCTGAGTGTATCGGTATATGGCTAATCATGACAGACAGGCAGCTGACAGTATGTTTGCCCTCGTATAGCTTGGTGTGTAACATAGTGCAACAGTTCGCATTCACAAATGAGTACTGTTGGGCATGTTTCTGGCCACGTGTTCTGAGGTGTGGCACAATTTGGCAAACTATGTCATACAGTCTGTGTATTTTATTGTCTGTCTATTCCAGCTTGGGAGGTCTCTTGCTTGGCCAGATACTTAGAAGCCTCTGTGAATGTGTATGATTTCTGGTGGTATGTGTGGGTGTCCTTATTGTGTTCTGGTAAGGGTATGTGTTGGTTGTGGTGATGAGATGCATGTGTTAACCTACACCTCATGACTGTCCAGTCCAGTCATGACTGTAGACTGGACTGACTTCCAGCTTACATCTGTAGCTGCATCTCAGATAGTGTGTGGGGTGTGGTCTTAGGTGGGTTTGGCAGTGTACATGGCATAGAGATTACATTCCCCCAGGATGGCCACATACACAAAGCTGACATTAGTAAACACCAGTACCTGACTAGTGGACATGCCTGTATGAGCATTCAGTACTACAAGTACCAAGTACTGTATTTAGTTTACTTATTGCTTATGAAGATGTTTTAGACAGTGATGCTCACAAGTAAATATTTGTGTTATGGACGTGACAACACTGGCTATTACAGAAACATAGTAGCTACCTTTAGCAGCAATCCTCATCTGAGGAGCACATCACATCCTAATAGTTGATTACAGATGATGCAAGTGTCAACAGGTCTGTATCCTTTTCTGGGTATATACTCACATATCCACCAGAACCATGAGCTCTGTTGGGCATGGACTCCCTCACCCCAAACAGAGTCAAGTATCAATAGACTCTGCTGCCACTATCAACATGATCAGGATATAATCAGGTAGTGTAAGCCATTACCTATGAAGCGGCTATTACACATGGGCAGCAGTCTCCTACATTTTACACTCCTACTGCAGGTGTTACACTAGAGTTAAAGATGATATGCAACTTGTTTCGTTAACAGTACTGTGCACAACCTTACATACAGTATTTGCAAGTGGTTGTTAGGTTGGCAATGAGAGGTTAGGCTACACAAATATGAAAGTTCAACCAGTGTGTCTCTACTCTCAATATCCACTCTATGTAGGTATGCACATAGCCATTTGGCCCAGCCCTGTAACTAGGGTCACTACACATTTGCATAATATGTACACATGCACAGCTGTTATTGCTTGCACATGATACTAGAGAGGTGGATATTACATGTCTTATGTGCATGGATAGTTACCTGGCTCTTCCAATTTTCTTTGCTATCATGCTGCTAAACTGTCAGATGAATACAATTCATATGTATCCTGTTACTGAGTATTGTAATTGCCAATACACATTACTAATGTTTGCATAACTTAACAGAAATGCTATGTAAAATGGAATACAGATCTGCCTAGAATACTGTACATTACACAGTTATTGGCACAATATCCCACAATGCAAATCCTATTTGCAAAGTAAGCCCACCTTTGACATGTTCTTCTCACTAATACACCGATACATATGTCTACTGTTACAATATATCAACATATACTATCCTCTGTTATAGCACGTACTTGTTGGACCAGCCTTAACACTGACATTGGCTGGAAAAGAACTGGTGAATTCCAAGCCCATATATATCATCCCTTGTGGTGTATGAGGAGTTTGCCTTGTGACCTGCAGCAGCACACACATAGAATACTCCAAGCATTACTAATGCTCAACAATACATCACTACAAGATAGCTATTTCCACTATATGCACTGATTACACTGTAATTATCACAGAAAAGGAACTACATACACAGACATACTAAATGTTATGCATACCTTCTTGTTAATTGGAGGTGTTATTGACTGGTATTTTAATCTTTTTCGGTTTGTGTTTCAATCTTCTGTTGGGTATTTTGTACTGTTCTGCAGGTATATACAGATGGTTTAAATGTGTGACAAGGCATCCTTTTATAGTTAGAGATCAGTAACATGTGCTATCCTGATCACCAATTGGTGTTCCAAAGTAGTTAATTACATGCACATCAGCTATGCAGATACTCCATTAGCCAATACCATGGCAACAGTGGAGTATAATTGAGTACTCCACTTGGGCGTTGTCCCTTTGCCTTACTTGTGAGGAAGACAGCCTGGAAGTGTTGTCTGAAATCTACTGCAACAGCTGTATGGAGACAAACACAAATATATTGTGTGTAATGCCTAGAAGATTTGGTCTAAATGTGAGTACTGCTGTTATATTTCTGAATATTGCTACTTGTGCAGGGTTTGTCTGTACCTAATACTTCTGCATATGATTCAGTCTAGCCATGATGTTTGACCAGCTCAAGGCTGTATGGCTATGCATATAATGTTAGGGGGTTTACAGTGTGCTCACCA